>NC_056586.1:16151-96605 GCF_018340385.1 Cyprinus carpio | reverse complement strand
ATTTCTCATGTATGTGAGACACCACAATTTTAAGTTAATTCATTATCAGGAAAAAATTCAAGTCTATAGAGGGCGCCTACCCTTGTCTGCAGCGCATTAATAATTTCGCACAAACACTTAAATAATGAATAATTATTCACCATTTTTGCATTTGCTACAAACGTAAATTATTTTGTACATGCAATATCCAAAATAAAACCAACAAGATTTGTAAATGAAGATAAAACAAATAAGAATAAATGCTGCGCGTGCACTGCAGCATTTTTTTCCCAAACCATTTCGCGACGCGCAATCTTGCCCGCGACATTTAGCACACCGCATTTAAATGCGGCTGCAATTTATTTGTTGTAAACTTAATTCGATGTAAGCAAGTAACGGCCTGCTCCCTTTAAAATCACTGAAGTTGTTATTAATGAAGCTCTTTTTTACATCATTTGCACTTGGTTGTTATAATGAGAGAACTTGAGTTATGTGAGGGACGTTTTATTAATCCGTCCATTCTTTAGAATTTCAATGATTTAGCTACATCGTTGCAGGTTTAATTTATTCGTTCTGTTTTTAATTAGGCCGAAAAATAATGCGACCACGAAATTATTACAGTGCCCTCACGGTTTTATTAAATAAAGAAAGAAATGAATTAAGACAACACGCACACCTTTCTTAATCAGGGTACATACAAATATATTTTCCCCAAGAAGTTGTCTGTCAAACCTAAAGGGACCAGGTAAACGAATGAAACAAAAAAGTGTCATGTTGTGTTATTAAAGTTATTTTAAAATATAAATTAAAAGTATAGGCCGAATATATGGAGAATATTGACATTTTGCATATTAAAATCCATGTAGCCCTAGCTCACTAAAATAGGCTACACACTTTTAATGCTACGATTGGGCAAAAGTTAAACCACAATTTATTTTGAAATTATATGACACATACATTTCATATTATATAAATAATTACTGCACCACCTATTAAATGTGTCAAAAATCTAAAATATGGTGTAATACTGTGTTAGCTTAGAGAAACTATAAGCAACCCAGGCTCAGGGCACAGGCTTGACAAGTTATCCGTGCTTGAATTCGTTCTAAGAAATGCAACATAACTTCATAATTACCAAACTTTCATCTGTGAATATTAAATATTTTAACTATAGTGTTTTTTCCGTTTCATTTTCCCAAAATGAAATGTCAAATGTAACACATCAGCGAGGCAAAAAACTTGACGTCTATTGTGAAAAATGTGCTCTGTGATGCGCTTGTTTGAAAACTTGTGATTAAAGCGCCACTCAGTGGTCAACAAGCTGCAAATGCACGCGTTTGCAGGACGCCGCCAGCGGACGGTCACAGAGCACGGACGGTAGAACCAAACGTTTTGGATTGTCCACCTACTGTATGCTGACCAGAAGAGTCCTCCAAAGTGGCCTGAAGATTTTAACACATCCCAGTCTGTCAGAGCAATATCAGTCCTGCAAGAGTGCCTTTAAGCCTGTGGGGTCCAAGAGCCTAACCTGTTTGGTGACAGGGTTTGTTTGTTTGAGTCTGTAGGCGGTCCACAAGAACAAAGGGATGTGGTCTGACCCTGCTCTATATATGACTGGATAGTTCATTGCCGTTCTTAACTGCCAAACAGGCAGTGAACAGCCACCGTAAGTGTTCGATCCTCCATTTTACTAATCCCTACCGACAGAGAGCATCGAGGTGTCAAATGCAAATTGCTGACCTAAAATACCACCAGATTTGAAGCAAATACAGTCAAATGGGATTATTTTCTTTTATGTTGTGTGTATGTAAATTCATTTTTACTTCAGATGTTATCTGCAATGTTTATGGGATTTTTGGGCAGGATAAGAGATATATTGAAAACATTGGAGGTGGGTGTGTCTGCTGGGCACTGACGACACAGGTAACTGATCCAACACAACAAAAAAATATAGCCAATTCTTATGAAACATACTTATTCCGGAATTATTTAAACGTGGAAGTATTTTAGTATCAGAACTGGATTTGAATATCGTACAATGGCATAATACAATAGCCTCTATTAATATTGCTCTATACTGAAATGAAAAGCTTAACTAACCATCTTGGAAATAAAGCTTCATGTCGTTAAATCTGTACTGTATATAGTCAGTTATTTCTCTGAATAAATTATGATGTGTATATGTTAAGTCCGGATTGAGGCCGCAACATCTATTTCAGATGCTCCAAGATCGCCGCAAATATGTATTTTAGCATTACCGCTTCAATGTATAATGTTGTATGCTAAATCAGTAATTAATTTAACCACCGTTTTTAAATCATTACCTGATCAAATGGAAAGGGCTTTTGGTTACCGAAAATTCATGTTGACACATTTGCAGTTAGCGCCAACAACTATATCAAAAAAAACTACCTATAACAAGAATTCTATAAACAATGAATAACTGTACAAGGAAAATAAAGGTATACAAAGCCAAATCTTTTTCTTCAGATTTCAGAATGATCACTTTGTCATTTTTTAATTATATATATGTTGAGGTCGTGGTTTCCGTCTGAGTGTTCTATGTTCATGATTGTTTATCATGTTCCTGATGTTTGGCTACTGTAATGCAACACAGCTTTTTTCATAAGTAGGGGAAATTCCCGACATGAAAAAACGATATGCACTGAATTAAGTCACCAGTGCGATTTAAAATACAGTGTCAGGTTGAGCCGTCTCGAGCGCGCTGAAAATTTGTGGGCGCTTGCAGGAGCGCGGGCTGTGGAGTTGAGCCTCACAGAGGGATGCTCACAGCAGTTATAAACACACAGCAGTAAATTCCCTTGGTAGATAATAGGGATGGCATTTAGCTAAAAAACTCATACATCACTGGCGATGCAGTGTTATAAGCAGGTCTGTTTGTCTCTCACAGCATGAGTTGTTGATAATACACACACAGCACACCACCCCCTTCTCAGCCTTTCCGGAGGCTGCGGGTTCCTCCTCGGTTCGTAAGGAGTCGAGTCTGTAGCTGAATAGAGGATTCCGGTAATTTCTCTAAGAGCTAGGTCTCTGTTAAAAAGCGAGCGCAGCATTCTTTACTTCCCGTGTGATTTGTTGACTCCTGCTCTCAGGCTTCGTCCAGTTATTTTCAGAGACCCGCCCAGAGCCCACAAGAGGCTGGGTAGTGGTGGTTGGTTAGCGCGGGCCTTTATCCCAGCAGGAAGCCCTCCCCTCTTGCCTTGCAATTCCTGTAGTGAGAGCTGATAAGACAAAGCAAAAATGTTTTAGAAATTTGGGAAGTAGGAAGCTGAGAAGTGATTGATTTAAGAAAGGATTATATGCAGTTTCATAAGCAGTCTGTCAGTACTGTAGCTTTTGAAAATTGAGATGACATGCCTCCCTTCTCTTGCTCCCTGATCTAGCAGTTCCATAATGGGTTTAATGGTCATTTAAAGCCATGTTTAGACTGGCAAATTTTCAAAGTTAAAAATTCGGACATAAAGAAATTATTAGCCAAGGTAAGCAGTCGAAAGCCAGCCCAACCAACGCATCTACACAGAGTAGTTTGATCATGGCTTCAGAACCTCCCTCACACGCTTATTCATCCTAAAATGTTATTTTTCTCTTCTTACAAAAATAATTAGCAAATAATATTGGCAGGGTACGCCTCTTAAACAAAAATGCCCCTTGTTTATAAGCCTTAACAAATGTGAGCACATAAGCCTGTTATGGCCTACTCGCGTCGATTACGGTACTATTTTTGCTCTCCACTTCCGTTAGTTCTAATGTTTTGTTTGTATGCCACCTTACACCGATTTTCAGAGACAGTTCATTGCATCAGCTACAGCTCATTTAACTGTGACACTTATGTGTTCTGAGGTTGTACGACAGCAGGTTATCTTATGTTTATTGTCTGCTCATCAGTCCGACAACGCAAGATAGTAGACGTTCGCATTGGGATGATCTTTGCGTCAAACAACTCAGGAGCCGGTTTAATACAATATTACACTACCACATTGGTAGAGAACTAGAAATGACAATCAATATACATATAATATAAGGAAACGTATCACATTACAAGAAGAACACTAGGAATCAGAATCATGCACGACTGAGCAATAAAGTTATCTGTACTGGCTGATTCTAAATCAGCTACGTGGAATACCATCAGGCTCGTCGTTCTGAGGTTTAGGTTACCGCATCTCTCACTACTTGTTATAACCCTGCAGAATGTACATACCAACGATTATATAAAATCATAAAAAACATTGATGGCTAAATCTTGTCATGTCTTGTCAGTAAGACACCAGTACGATCTCCGAAATCTAACAAATGTTGAACTCATATGCCAATTGATTCACACGGCCTATGATCCCAATAGAACTACAAGACCCTTTCTCGAAATGCACTCCAGTACTGCTATCTCACCTAACGATGGCATAGATTGCGTTGATGGTCGCGAAGAACGGAACGGCACAAGGACCGACAGCACACACGAAACACGGGGTACATATCATTAGAATACTTTTCCACATCTCTTCTTTCATCCAGAAATGTTTTGCTATTCTTTGATGAGAAAATTTTGTATAAATGTGAATCATTGTGCATTTCCATTCCAATATGTCATGCACATTATGCGTTTGCCTATTAATAGAGAAGTAATACCTCATGTTGTTAATTGCTGGCAGAAGAGTTGAAGAAAGAAGTGCAGTAGTTCACACACATGATGACTCAAATGGATAATTCATATATGTCACCCCATTCTCAAAACAGGTTCAAGCTTGGTAAAAGCAAGGATTGTGGAGGGACAGTGTCTAACAAAGGCTAAATTTGAATAATTGTGTGCAAATGGGCAGGACTTTTTGTCATGTCAAGCTTTTCATTCAATTTGTGTGCAATGTGTGGGAAGTCGTGGGCTAATGGTTAGAGATGTCGGATCCCAAGCGAAGGGTTTTGAGGGGTTTTTTTTTTTTTTTCGAGTCTCGGGCCGGCAGGAATTGTGGGTGGGGGGGAGTGAAGCTACAGTTCTCTATCCACCTTCAAACCCCATGACTTAGGTGAACTGAGCAAGGCATCGAACCCCCAACTGCTCCCCGGGCGCCGCAGCATAAAAAAAAAAATCGCTGCCCACTGCTCCGGGGTGTGTGTTCACAGTGTGTGTGTGTGTTTCACTGCTCTGTGTGCGTGCCACTTCGGCATGGCGTTAATGCAGAGCACGAATTCTGAGGATGGGTCACAATACTTGGCTGAAAATGTCACTCACTTCACTTTTTTTTCACTTTAAACTCTTACCTCACTTTTATGCATTGTATTATGTTTTTTATTATGTATGCGTTTTACTTGTATAGATCTCTAAAAACTCCACCTTGTTAGTGTGATCAAATAAATAATAAATAAAAAGTCCATTCACAGTTTATTAGCTTTCATTTCTATTCCATTCAGGAGTGAATATGTACCACTTTTAAAAATATGCATTACATAGTTTTTTGGATGGAAACCCGTTATGTTAGGAATGACTAGAACAGCCAACCATTTACAAAAACACTATTTTACCGTTTGGTCATTACATGTGATCTAAGGAAATTTAGACAATTGTGTATTAGGTATTTAGGAGAATTGCAGATGTAAGAAAAATTGAAGTCTTGGAGTTAGCTACAAATATGCGAAATAGTGTGTGGCACCGGTAGTGTCCCTCAGAGATGGTCAAGTAAGAAACTTGAAAAAACATGAATTTGGCTTCTACTAGCTAAGCTCATATTCATGTTTATGTATCAAAGTGTTTTTGATGTTAGCAACAACTAGGCCCTCACTCTCGGCTTATCTGTCTGTTATAACTCCGTTATATCAGCCAAACAAAATTTAAAGTTAAAAAGTCAAGGGTCAAGATCCCGTCAGAAAGGGCAATCATTGATGAGTTCTATAGTGCTGTGCAAGGCAATTTTTCAGTGTCTTACTTTGATATTTTATAGTTTTAAAACACATATTTTGGATTGCCATTTCACTAGTGCCAGTAGATAAAATTAGGCCTATAATTTAACACATCTCTGTAGTATGCGTGCCTGAAAAAAGTTTAGTACACATTTGATTGAAAGCTTTCATAGATATTAAAATCCACATAATCTAGAAATGGAATGGTCACACTTTCATTGTTATTGTTTATTACATCATCTCATATTCACCCATCAATCTCCCACTCACGTGACCGTATCAGTGCACCCACATGTGTTGAAAAGGGCAACACCTTTTCACAGCAATGTTAGGGTATAATCTGAAAATTGAAAGATGTTCATTCAAGTGTCCCCATGCTAATAGGTGTTTATATCATTATTTCTGGAACATACACACAAATCGGCGTTCCTCTTCGGAACACGCGATGCGTTGGCGGACAGTTTGCGTGATCTTTTTTTGAACACGCCCTTCAGCGTGACTGGGCTCCTGAACTCAATGTGTTGGTAAACCAGTCCCCAAATGGAATGTGTGAGAACCCCGTCACCGCGGCCCCGGGCGCGGCGGTACGCCGAACCATGAAAAGCTTAAAAGAACGTGCGGTGACCACAAAAAACCCGGGCGTTTTTAGGGCATTCCTGTTTCCCATTTCAGCAAAGCGGTGTCCCCCTGTGGTGTGGGTTGTCCCCAAGTGGCCCTTATCTGGTTTTTGGTTTTTGGGTGGTTGAGTCCCTTATTTTAGTGGTTTTTTGTTTTTGTCCCACTGGAATTTAAGCTCCATTATGTCAAAGCTTCATTCCAAGGAAGTTTTGGGGTGAGAGCAGACAGCGTTTCAGGCTGTGTGTTTTGCTCCCTGCCCGTGAAAGAAAAAAGATTTGGGCCCTAGGGACACAACGCAAGTTTTTTGTGGTGTTGTTCCCCCCTGCCTTGAAGAGGGAAGCCCACGCAGAATCAGCTCCCCTCGAGGGTGGGTTGGGACCGTGCCCCCATGAATTGCAAGCATTTTGTTACTGCCGTGTTTGCGTCACTCTCAGAAGGCTTCCCTCTTTGAGGACGGGTAAAAGCCCTTTCAACTGGAGTGTTTCCCTCAAAACGGGTCCACGGCCCCCCCCAAACCTTTTTTGCTTTGCTGAAGCCCCCCAGAAGGGGCGGTGGGGCTTTGGTTGGCCTCCCACAGTTTGTTTGCTTTCCCAGAGCCAGTGTGGAAGGAATGTAGACCGGGCCGAGTCCCCCCCTATTCCCTTCTTCCCTCATCCACAAGATTCCCCGGCGCGTTCCGCTCCTTAGGGTTTTTTTCGTGAGCCTGTTCCCATCGTGTTTTTCCTTCCCCCCTGGGGAGAGGGCCATAACGCTCTGCCCCCTGTCCCCCCCCTTTTTTTCTCCAGAGGAGATTGATATCCGAGTGAGGGGCCCGTCGGAAATGAGCTTTGCCAGTTTTGGCACAAAGCCAAATCACTTACACAAGCAGTATTATTGCTGATAAAAGTTTATAATTGATGAACTGCATTAATGGGGAGTGGAAAAAAAGCTCGTTGCAAGTTTTTTTGGCTCTCTCAGGGGACTGATTGTTGCTTTTTCCTCCCGCTTGATTTAAGCCGTTTCCCGCTCCCTCGCCCGGCCCACGCTTCGAGGAAAGTGTGTCCGTGGGCGTGTTCCCCCATTCTTGCGGTTTTGCAGTCCCGCCTGCTCTGCTTGCTTGCCAAGGCATGACCTGAGATTGCGGGGGATCGCACCATGGATCTGGCCGGGGACCGGGTTTGGAGTCGGCTCTTCTTCCCCTATATCCACCTGTGTTCCCTAGATTCTAGAGCCTCGTTCTCTGAGTGAGAGCCTCATTTGCAAGCGTTTCATCTTTTTTTGAGAAGATTGATGTTTTTGTTTTTTGTGTGACCTGGAGTGAGTGGCCCTCCCAACGCACTGCCCGAGGGCAGCAACAATGTATATTACATCATTTTTCCCCCGGGTGTTTTTTGGATTAGAAAAATGTTTTTTTTTTCTTAACACCAGGACACTGTGTTTTTTTTTTTTTTAACTCCGTCTGGTTTTTTTTGTTTTTTTTGACGTACATTTAAAATTCTTAAGGGGAATAAAAAGTATTAAATATTTGTTATCTGAGATATAAAGGGCGTTGTCTTTTGATAAAAAATTTTCTGCCCGAAGTGAAGAAGCAATGTGTTTTTTACCTCTTCCTTTCCCCTCTGAAGGAGGTTTTTTTTGAAGGCAATCAGCAAGGTTGCTTGGCAACGAGCCAGTTCCCAAACCCCTACCCGTTGGTTTCAAGCCCCTCGTGGCTGGGGGTGGGGTCCCCCCCACTTTCTACTTCTCGTACCTGCAGAGTCTGGGGGAGTCCAGAGTGGTCAATTCCCCAGGCACAGAGGCGGTTATATGTGGGGAAGGCGGTTTTTTTTTCTGAAGGAACCCGGCATTCCTTCCTCTTTGATAGTCCCCCTTCGTCCCTAAAAAAGTCCCCTGACAACACCTAACGGCCTAGGGGCCTTTTTTTTTGGAGGGCCAGAATTACCTTCTTGAGGCAGAGCGTTTGAACACCCGCAATTTACCACAGTGGCCCCCATCTCTCCGTCAGTTTGCCTTCAAAGAGAAATTCAAGTCCCCCCTGGGGGCCCAAACCCCTGGGCCGGGTTTGTTCCTAGGAGCCAAAACAGTGGGTCTACGTCAAGTGCCTTCCTCTCCAAGTTTACCTGCCAGGAAACGTTTAGCGGAGTTTTTTTTAACTGCTATTAACTGCTCTGGATGACACCAGAAGATCAAGTACCCCCCTCAGTAGGCTTGATTTTTTTCCTAGTACAGTGGATACCATTTTGGGGGTCGCGACCCAGGGGGGTCGAGGGACCCCGCGCAGGGGTCGCGAGATGGGTTATATAAAAAAAGTTTGACAAAAATTATAGAAGCCCCCCATTCTTTTTTTCTGTATATTTTGTTGCTTGCAGTAATTTAACCCTCGACCACGTACGATTCACCACCCTGGTATGGCCCCGTCTAGGCTCTGGTCCTGGAAACAGTATAGATCACCCGGTCAGAAAAGGCATGAAGTGAAATTTCAAGGTGGCTCTCGCGCGTGGCGGCGCTGAGCAGAAGACCCCGGCGCCGCTCACAGACTCGAGCTGTCATCAGGAACTTTCAAGTGTTTTCTGAACAGGATAATGTGTATTTTAGGTTTCAGACATATACGTAGACTCCCTGGGGGCGGTACATGTTAGAGTTTGTAAAATACACATGATGTCCCAGGAAGACTGAATAATAATCACGTTTCGCATTTAATTAGACACGTTTTTTTCCACTCAGACCAGAGTACCCCCTGGTTGGGTGTCATGTAGTAATCTTTAAAGATTTACTCCTATATCTCCCAGCCTTCCTCAATCGGAAAAGTTCCCTGAAGGGTTTTGGGCTTTTGGATGGCAGAAGTGTTGTACCAATACAAACAGATCCGATTCCCTATGGCCTGGTCATTCCCCTCAAACCCCCACACATTCCATCGACGCTCAAACCACATCTGGGACGATTCCTTTGATAGGTTAGCTTAATCACGAGCGGATGGCCCTTGAGTTTTTCCCGCCAAATCAGCGGGGGGGAAGGTTGTCATTCTATGCGTCCACATGAAAAAGCTGGTGTTTCTAATGACCTAAACAAGGAAGAAAGTGGTTGCTAAAAGCCCCAGGGTACATTAGGAAACCAGCTTATTCTGGCCATGCGGTGTTTGTGTCACGGACATTTCAATGACCCATGTGCCATGGAACACCACAAAGTCCCTGCCTTCTGGATAACGAGTCGATCCTTCGCTGTCAAGTCCGCTAGAAGAGAGAGAAAGACCAGTTCCCATTTCACAAAACACTGTCTAAGCCAGTTAATTTTCAGATACTTGCTAAATGGTGTCTGATGGCAAGTCTGCTCCAACGTGATTTACTCTTGGACCTGCTTAGTGTACATGATATATATTAAACAGTGGTATATATATATATAGGTATGTAATATATATATATAGAATATATGCCCCCTATTTATTGCATGCTCAATTCCCCCCCAACGCGTAATTTTGGTCCCCTAGAATTACGAGATTACCATCAGCGTCAAAACAAATCTTTGTTACGTTGGGTAATCACGGCGCGTGGGGCTACGATCCGCCTTGTTTCTAACCGATAAAGGCCGTGATGGACGTGTCCCCCCCCCCCCCTCACCCCAAAAGGGGTGTTTGCGGTGGGTGGTTCATGGGGGGCCAAAACCCCTGCGGGGCAATTCCCTGCGTACATGGTTCAACCCATGGGGGTCGAGGGCCCATACAAACCTTGCCTGGAGACCCCTGCGCCTAGTAGACTATTTGGCAGCATGAAACAAAACTAATTTTTTTTTCAAACAGGTCTCAGTGGGTCCTGCCATGTTTAGGTGAGCAGCCCGAGAAACAGTTTGGTTCTCCAGAACCCATTCAACGCGGACGTTCCCACCCCTGGTGGGCCTTCGAGCAGGCTCTGGTAATTTATTTCCCTCCCTAAAATAGACACCTCCCAGAGGATGGAGGGCCATCCGTCCAGGTGGGGACCCTCCTCTCACATGGTTGCACAAGAGTTCAGGGTCCTGATTTTTCGGTACTTCAGAGTTTTTTTTGTGAAGTTTTTTGTCATTGAGTTGGGATTTGCGTCCCCCCCCCCCGATTTTAGATTGTGCAGCCTTTTGAACAGGGCTCGTTCTCTTTTCTTTAAGTTCAGTTTCACGTTCGAACCCAAGGGCAAGCGAATCATCTAAGTCCCTTGGGTCCTGGGTTGGTGGGCCCATGATCCCCCATATCCTAAAAGATTCTACCGCCACATCTCGATCTTTACGTCATCGGAACAAGCAATGAGGTTATGCTTGGGGGCAACCCAAAGTTTCCCACGAGAGGAAACCATGAAACGCCCTTGCCTCCTCAGCTTGTCATTCTTTGCTTTTCAAAATTCCCTAGAACTCAACAACGGTTTCACCGCATTCACTTTTTATTTAAAGCTTAATCCTTGTTTCGTTATGTTCCCACCCCCGTCGCATCGAGGTGTCCACCCATTCTCGCTGGACATGATTAAGACACATGGGGTTTCCAGACAGCCGGTCACCAATGAAAAGCCGTTTTTTTCTTTCCCAAAACATCCTCCAACCAGAACCGTTCCCATTCTGGCCCCCTCGCGGAACCATGGGTTAATGCCTTTTAACCCAGAGACCGTTTTTTTTTTTCACATCCAGTCTCTGGGGCTTTTTTCTTAAATTTTTTTCCTCGCTGGGCAGTCACGAGAGAGATGAAAAGACCCGTCATTTTTATTCGTATAGCAGTTTTTTTTTTGAGACTGTAATGGTGGCCTTTTTATATGAGGAGCTTGAGTCCAACGTGATTTTAAACTCGTGTAATTGCCAGGTACCATGAGACCCCTACAGTGGCCCGAGCGGGGCTTTTTTTTTTGTCCCAACCCGACCAAGGGGTTAATCAGGACCCTTTTGACGCACCAACCGCAAGCTTTGCCCAGCTTGACGGACACGGGGGCGGAGGTCTAAGCGCACTTGGACGATGAATTAAAATTAAATACCTGTGTTTTTTTCCTTTCTGCCAACTGGTAACCCACCCCGGGGGTGCCCGAAGTACAATTACGGTTAAAACCTGGCAGTGGGGGCGGGTTTCACCAAACCAAAAAATGGAGGACTGAACAATTTTCTGGCCCCCCCAAATACCACATTTTGTGGAGTGAGAAATAAACTGACTGTGGGGGCCAAAATGTTTTTTTTAGATTTTTTTAATCAATTTATATTTAGGTTCCCCATTTTAGCAGATTCCTTTTTTTTTTTAATCCAAAGCGACCTGTAACAAATGAGGACAATGAAGCGGTTGCCTCTCTATCAACCCAACCAGTTTGGAATGTTCTTGGACTTTATTTGCCTCCTAAACAAATCTTTTTAAGTTTAAGGTTTGCCGTCAGGAGGGATCCTCCCTAACAGGTTAAGAGACAGGGCCTTGTAAAAGTGGAAAGTTGAATGTGTCCAATTGGGTGGGTAAAAACCCCGAAAATTAATTGTGTGGTTCCAAAGCCTTCTGAACAACCTTTACTGTGTCTTCCACACTAGGCAGAGATTTGAAAGTCTGGTGGTGTGGGCATAGTCATTCTCCCAAAGCGTCTTCCGGAAACAGCTCGCACTTCCGTGAAGAGGAACATCTCAGGTTATGCATTTAACCTGGCTTCCACGAGAGAACATGACTCTGCGTATCAGGGGCCATACTTGCTTTCATTCCTAGAAGCTAAACGCGGTTTTCACAGCACGTGCATTTTAAGACTTCTCTGGTGCGTTACGTACCCGTCCGTGAACAGATCACCCATCCATTGGACTGATTACACACATGATTCGCGCCGGTCCACCAATGAAGTGCGTTCCAAAACATCCTCCAACACAGCGTCTCATCCCCGAGGAACCCATGGTTACCAGGCTTAACCAGCGAGTTCCAATCCCTTTGATTCTAACTTTTAAAGCATCTCAATTGATGAAGTCTAATTATGTATTATGTGTGAATGAATGGGCTTTATGTGGATTGAAAGAATGGTTGAACTAGGTATTGCAGTCCAATTCAAAAGATTGGAGAGGGTTTTTTCAACCGGCCCCTCTCCTCAGACTTGAGCAACACGCAGGTTGGCCCAGATGACGACACCCACAGAAACGAGCGCACTTGACGATGAATAAAAGAAAATACTCGTGTTTTCTCCAACTGGTAACCCGGGGTGCCGAAATACATTGGGTTAAACTGGCATTGGGAGGGTTTCACAAACAAAATGGAGCCTGACATTCTGGCCAATACACATATTTTTAAGGGAGAATAACCTGACTGTGGGCAATTTTGTTTTAGATTTACATTTATAGTTAGTCATTTAGCAGATTCTTATCCAAAGCGACTACACTGAGGACAATGAATAGCAATCCAAAATCAACAAAAGATCAAGGATATACAAGTGCTATAACAAATCTTAGCAAGGTGAAAGCAGTACTGATAGCAAGGGCTTTAAAAGGATATATAAAACAAATTATAATAAAACTGGTTGGCTCACAGAAATTCGGACCAACATTATTAGGACCACAACTCCACGGTGACATGGAATGGAGAACGACACCTTAGGAGGGAAAACAGGTCAGGTCAGGGGGCCAGTCTCTCCTCTGGTCAGGATGTAGCAGCAGTTCAATTTCCAGGCTGCAGTTGTTTAGATTTGTGCAGACGAATCATCTGTTCCCCCGTGGTATTGTCCCAGGTTTTTTTTTAAGACTAGGGCTTTATAGGGGATCTGTCTCTGCAGCCTAAAAAGTGGTCCTTTATGGAAGGGGTATATTAGAACCGATTTAGAGGAAGTGTTCCGGTTCGGTTTACCTAATTAATGCAACCGAAAAAATCTGGCTTTACTGCGGTTTGGATATTAGAAGACTGTATTAGTGTGTACATGTGTAAAAAGCCAGGTTAAAGAGATGCAGTAGATCTTTAATCTAGATTTAAGCTGGGTGTTCTGGGAGTGTGTTCCCGTTTACTGCCTCCTCCCTTTAACAATGTTTCGAAGGTTAGGTTTATTCCAGAGTTTACTGAGATAGGTACTAAATAGGAAAAAGATCTCCTGCAGCCCGCCCAAGTTTGACTTTTTGATATTCTAGGTAATTATCAAATTTTGCCCCGAAGTTTTTTGATAGGTATCTCAAATTGCAGAGCTGGAATGCGTGGAGGACTATAATGTAACAAGAGAGCTCATTCAAAATACTGAGGTGCTAAACCATTCAGGGCTTTATAAGTTAATGAGCAAGATTTTAAAAATCTATCTGATGTTTGATAGGGAGCCAGTGCAGTGTTGAACAGGACGAGGGGCTAATATGATCCTTAATTTCCTGGTTCTAGTAAGAACTCTAAGCTGCTGCATTTTGGACTAGCTGGAGTTTTTTTGTTTATTCTACAAATAAATCTAACCTGGAGGTCCAGTGAACACCGGGCTTAGCCATTTTTCCTGCCATTTTGGATATAGGCTGGTTAATTTAAAGATATAAGTTTTTTTGCGATTGGAAAAAATGCCAGGTTTTTTACAAAATGCCCTAGAAACGTGGCCCTTTTCTTTAAGGAAAGATTGGGCTTTTTTCAAATAGGCCAACGTTGGTTTTTTTTCCCTAACTAATGATGAAGAATTGACCAGAGCAGCCATCAAGTCTTAGACAGCCCATTCTAGGTTATTACATGGCAGAGGTTTTTTTTAGGTCCTTTTTAATTAACGACCCCCTCTGTTTTTTCCCAGATTTTAGCAGTAAGAAAATTCACCCGTCCATCCAGTTTTTGTTTATATTGACTATGCATTTCCCCACATTAGTTTTTCAAATTGGTAAGTTTTCCCGCCGGGCCGCAAAGAAATATAGAGCTGAGTATCATCAGCATAACAGTGAAAGTAACTAACTCCGTGTTTCCTGATTGATATCTCCCAAGGGTAAACATGTAAAGCGTGAAGAGTAACGACCCTATTACTGAGCCTGGAGGTAACCTCCATACTGCACTTTGGTGATCGATATGAAAAATACCTCTTCTTACATTCAACTGCTACGAATTGATGGCGGTTTCATAAAAGTAAGATTTAAACCATGCCAGATTGCACTTCCATTAATGCCAACAAACGTTTATAGTCTATGCAAAAGAATGTGTGTGGTTAATAGTGTCGCACGTGGAACTAAGATCCAATAGCACTAATAGAGAGATACAAACCTTTACGATCAGAGATAAGAGCAGGTCATTTGGAAACTCTAAGGGAGCAAGTCTCAGTACTATGATAAAGTCTAAACCTGACTGGAAATCTATCACAAGATTACATTTCTCAATCCTCGGGATCTAAAGTGCACTGCAAAGCGAACGTAGTTGACGGGCGCTGGTTACAATTTTATCTCTAATCGTATCAATTCTTAGAAAGTAAAGTAGTTCATAAAGTCATTACGCTGTGGGTTAGGAAATGTCACAAACATTGTTGATGCTTTTTTCATTAATTTAGCCAATGTATTAAATAAATAAATGCCTGGGGTTATGTATGTTTTCTTTATAAAGAGACGAACAAGTAATCTGTAGGATAGGTTACTTTCCCGCCAAGCAATAATGAAATACCTTAGTTTTGTTTTCCTCCAGCTGCGACTCCATTTTACCGGGGCTGCTGCTCTTCTATAGGGTGCGAGTGTCTCTCTATATACCAGGGTGTCAGGACGTTTCCTTAACCTTCCTAAGCGGTAATGCGAGGCAACTGTATATTTAAAAATGCTAGAAAAGAGATGAGGAGCCTAGTAGTTTATGTTACATCATCAAGTGGTTCTGAGTTTTTGGATATGCTAAGGAATTTGGTAACAACAGGAAGATGACTTACAAAGCAGTTCTTTTGTGGTACAAAGTGATGGTTCTTGTAACAAGATGTAGAAATTTACAGTTTTAGGCTATTATGAAGTTTGCACAAAACTAATAATGATGACGAGATTCATTGCTTGGCACCGGCATAATTTCAACACCATCAACATCCCAATTCCATTGGACAGTAATTAAATCTAGAGTATGATTTCGACAAGTGATCTAGGTCCTGGAGATGTGTTGTCTAACCCCAAAATAGAGGTTCAGAAGGTCTATAAATGCTGCTCCACAATGCATCTCTTTTCCATTATCAACATGGATATAAACATCACCATACAATTTAAAAATTTATCTTGCAGCCGGTCAGCACTAACTCGGATGGTAAAATCAGCAATTTAGGAAAACTGATTTTAAATACTCAGCAAACTCTTTAATAAAGTTTGTATGGTTGCCCTGGTGGCCTGATACAGTAGCCAGTACAAACATCACAGGGATTTATCATGAACATTTGTTTCTTTAGGATAATGTTTATATGAAGCACTATTACTTTCAAACGAGTTTATACTTGAGCCTACCCTTGAAAAAAACTGCAAAAACAATTGTTATAAATGATGTAGCAACACCTCCCCCTTTACCATTTTGCGATGCAGCTCATGTTTTTATAACACTAATCTATGGGGGGTAGACTCATTTTTAATACAATTAAAAGAATGTAATCATCAGGTTTTAGGCCAGGTTTCTGTCAACAGAGACATCTAGGTTAAGATCAGTGCTCATAATCATTTACAAAAAGTGCTTTCGTAGAAAAGGGACCTGATTATTCAATAAGCCAAGCTTTATCATGTGTTTTTTCCGGGTTTTTTTTATTTGCATCTGTTTTTTTATTTTTGGACACCTCAATTAAATTATTACTCCTTAAATGGGTTTGGTCGTTTTTTGTATTTTTCTAGTTCGCGGGAACCGGGAACAGTCTCTATAGTGTGATATATCTAGGTGAAAAGAGTCTCTATGTGGCTGAGAATTAATGACTTCCTGTGACCGTTGAGGCAGCTAGCCGGACAGTCGGTTTAGCCAGTCTGTCTGCTTCCTGACCTGGGCCCCCAGTTAGTCCAAGTACAAAACTCTAAGACTATGTGCCCATATTTTTAGAGAGAAGAGCGGCGCCAAACCCAGGAGGGATGAAGACCATCTCTTTTTAATCAGGTTAAGGTCTGCCCCAAAAAAGTTCATCCATTGGTCTATGAAACCTATGTTATTCTTCGGGCACCACTTAGACAATCCCAGCCGTTGAGTGATGACAATTATGCTCTGTATATCATCACCACGGTAAGCAGGGAGGGGACAAGAGCATATTACAGTGGTCTGACATTTGTGCTTGCAAGTTCACACACCTCTTTAAGTTATTCTTTTAGTGATCTCCGACTGGCAAAGCTCGAACACCATTAGCGCTGGCGTGAAAAACAATCTTACTGTATTGACATTTAGCATTAGCCAGCCACTTTTTAAATTTGCCAAGATTGTTCAGGCGCTCTGGCTCCCAGAGTTGCGGTAAAACATTGGACTATGGTGGCTGGTGTCTCTATTTCATGTCCGTACAATAGAATCAGCACAATCAATAGAGCCCAACCTTGCATCAGAGTACTTCAGTGGTGCTTGCACCTGGAGTGGGGGATTTGACCCTTTTTAGGACTTTTTGTAGAATTCAAAAACATACATCACACGCCAAAATTTATAAATAATATTGCTTGTACTCTTTAGCCACAATTTTTTTTGAGGAAATATTAGTGGATAATGTTATTACCTTGTTCTCTCCTGGTTTTATTAGGGTTCAATAGTCAGACCGTTTTGCGTTCAAATGATCCAGCAATTATGGGAATATTTTATCATCATGCAGTCTTGATTGTGGTAGTCCTCAAGTTCTGAGCATAGGACTGGACTACCTTCAGCCAGTTTCTTTGCCCAGGATAATGAAATCCCCTGAGATCTGTCTCAGGGATTGAATGTTGAAGGCATTTTACAGTACTTTCAGCCGATGGGGCTGGTTTTTTTTTTAGCGCAGGAAATGTGTCCTCACGAGGAGCGGAGGCGAGACGACAGAAAACAGTGTTTTCTATTTACAAGTCACTGAGTGTAAATTTATAAAAAACACCACAACGGCATATCAGCAACAGGAGAGAGAAACATGGTTAAACTCTCTCCAGTCAATTGGCAAATATTTAAACAGTCTATAAGGCTGTACAATTGATGGCTTGCGGCTGGCTGTCTGCCAAAATGCAAATGCTGTTAGGCACCAGGTGGAAAAGAATGTTTCAACAAAAAATAACATGAGAAGAAGGTACGAACACCCTCAATTTGGTGTGAAAAAAAAGCCCACCACCACCAGCCCCTATGTAACCCACACAATGGTTTGTCACACATTCTTACTATATATTAAAGTCGTGACTACTAAAGAGCTATATTAAACATTCCCACTACGTGTATTGGGAACCAGAAAAAAATAATGTGCTACATTCCCCACTGAAGAAAAGCCCATATGTGACACCCCAGTCCCACATTTTTTGCTTTAATACTTTCATTCTGTCGTTGACCCATGTATTTGTGGATTGGTGAATTCGCGTTGTTTATTCGAAAGCTAAAGAAGACAAAAAGATGGTTATTTATACATTATTATATTCTATTATATTATATTATATTATTATTTCTATTATATTAATTACTATTATCTTGACTAGTAAACATTGCATATGGAGTTTAGACAGGTACCCTGCAGTTTCACAAGCCCAAAAAATGGACATGCTTTCCGATTTGTACCAATCGTGGGTCTGCTAATTTCCTCATGAGCTCATATCTAAACATGGTTGCAGGAGACTTCTACACCATCTCTTATCTTTCTCTCTATTCTTTCGTCTCTCCTCTCTTTCCTTTCTCCTCTTTCTCTCTTTTTTGCTCCGTCTCTTTTTTTCCTTTTTTTCTCTTCCCCTCATTCTTTTTTCCCCCTTTTCCGCAGCTTGACGATTTGGCTGACTGAATAATTTCATTTGCATACTCATATCTTCTGCAGCTCTTGTAAAATCTTACTTTTTTATGACGCGATGTGTGTTAACCAATTTGCTTCTCTTAGGCACATGTTATACTAGTCTTTAGGCTCACAGGTGGGTGTGTGCACCATTGGCTAATCAAGCCCAGGGTGTCAAAACTGAAACACAAATAATGGAACAGTACCGTCTTTTTACACTTGGGGTTAAACTGTCGCCCAGCCGTGTGCTCAAGTTACCACCAAAAGAACGCATTTCAGAATGCTGGTAGAGATTTACCAACAACAATTTGAAATCATAAGATGTTTAATGATCCTGTCGTCACTGATTAGAAAAGAAAAGGTGAAAATAAGACAATGTCTCCAGCACCTCCTACTAATGAAACATGAAAACAGAGTGTTGCGAAAAGCATATGGGGTGGCACAAGAGTTCCATGAATGTTTACGAGGAAAACCATTTACCGGCTGGTATTATGCACCAGTGTGTAGTAGGGCACATTTCCATTTTCACTTTACCCAACATTGTACAGCTGCCGGAAGGGGAAGTGCTGGAGGAATGCACTAGATTAAAAAGAAATGTCAGTGTTCAGCATGTAGTTCCTTTGAATGTCCAAGCTGGATCTCCAAGCTCATTTGGTTTTTCTACTTTAAAAACAATGATGGCCAAAAAAAAAAAAAAAAACAAAAGAAAAAAGAGTTTGGACCACTGTCCCACAGGACACCATGTTGAACATGAGCAATGTATTTTAATGATTTTATGATATGTGAGGTGTTATGGTTTTCATGTGGTCTAGCCATTTTAGTACTCTTAACAATTTTGACGGTGTGTGATGTCTTAATGAGTCGGGGTCTGCGCCAATACACCCACACCACACACACACACACCACACAAAGGGGACACATCACACTACCACACCACACCTAGGAGAGAGAGGAATATGTCCAGCTGTGTTTGATTATACTGATTGGACTTGATTAGGAAAGCCACACACCTGTCTGTATAAGGCCTTACAGCTCACAGTGCATGTCAGAGCAAATGAGAATCATGAGGTGAAAGGAAATGCCTGAAGAGCTCAGAGACAGAATTGTGTCAAGGCAAAGATATGGCCAAGGTTACAAAAAAAATTCTGCTGCACTCGGTCGGGTACGCCCCGCCAGGTTCGTAAATTACTCTTGATGTTGGTTGTCTACCATCTGTCAACATAGACTTCCTACTAGAGCAAAACAGAACGCACAAAAGCGCTCTCATCCATCAAAACCACCCATTTACTTGCGTCCACTTTCAAACCATTAGAATTCAAACAAAAAGTTAAGAGCTCAATTCATGGAATATACAAATAATATTCAGGTCAACATTTAAAAAAAAGTGCAACTCTTATGCAAGGTTTAAGATAGCATATTAACGACTGGTCTAGACAATGAGGAAATTGAGATTCTAAAAGACCTGGTAAAGCTTCACAATCCAGAGGGGCTTTTAAATTTAAACTGCTTACTCGCTCCCCACTTTCTCCCTTGGATATTTCTCCTTTTGAGTAGCAGAAAAGATAGTCCGTGTCTTTAGGTCTATAAGAGACTTAAAGGTTCCTAAGACACAGTGGCCATCTTTCCATACACATTAATGAAGACTCGTGTGGTCGATTGAGCCAAGATCCTTCTAGAGCTGGCCGTCCGGCCAAACTGAGCTATCGGGGGAGAAGAGCCTTGGTGAGAGAGGTAAAGAAGAACCCAAAGATCACTGTGGCTGAGTTCCAGAGATGCAGTCGGGAGATGGGAGAAAGTTGGCACATGGCAAATTTTTACGTTTTGGGTATGGTAACTTTCAATCTGGGTAGGATCAGACAACATTGACACCTTGTAATTTACTGGACCTAGCTTTTTGAGGACATTTTAGCCATGAAACCATCATCTGCACGAGAATGAACTATATTACCCTCCTGGAAGTCTTGGGTTCTTCTCTTGAGGTTGTAATACTTTTTCTGTTTAGTTTGTGCTTTCTCAACATTTTCTCTGACAGATTCATGCAGTAGTTTCTGGCGAACAATGGTACTGTAGTTTGGTTGATCTGGATCTGGTGGATTCTGTAGAGCTTTTTGTAGTGGTCCCTTCAATTGACGTCCAAGGGCTACTTCAGTGGGTGAATAACCTGTGCTTTCATGCCATGCTGTATTCAAAGCAAATCTAAATTCGTAGATCCATTGATCCCAAGTACGGTGATTACTGCCAACATATGATGCAATCATGGTTTTTAGATTTCGATTGATGCATTCAGTCAGTTTTGATTGTGGATGATAAGCAGTAGTGAGTTTTTGGGTTACCTGCCACTGCTTGCATAACTGATCCAGGAGGTTTGAGGTGAATTGAGTGCCTCTATCAGAAACAATGTAGGCTGGTGTTCCCCACCTTGTAAATATATCTTCGATGAGAATACGAACGATGGAGGAAGATTTGGCAGATCTCATTGGGAAGACCTCTACCCACTTAGAGAAATAGTCTACCACAACTAGAAGATATTCATTTTTGACGGATACTCCATGGGAACGGTTCCATAATGTTCATGCTGAGCATGTATCCGGGATCAACGATGGGCACGCTTTGGAGACCTCCTGCTGGCTTCAGGTTTGTGGGCTTATGCTGCTGACATGTTCCACACTGTTTGCAGTGTTGCCATACATCAGTACGTATGGACGGCCAATAAGCAAATTCTAGAAGTCTCAGAGTTTTTAATTTGCCTAAATGTCCACTGAGGGGGCTGTCATGGGCATACGTTAAAAATGCTTCCTTCAAACAGCTGGTGAAGGGTCACACCCACAATCTGGCACTTTGAACCTCCCTTTAGAGTCTCATAGGGGACACGCCTGAAATACAAATATTATTTGGGTAACAACATGTGAGCTTACTAAATAAAATCACAATGGTATTTATGATCTATTGGGCTTGGTACCTTAACCGTGGAGATCTCTTGTGGCACTACCTTTCAACAGATAAACTCTGGGCAACCGGTCTGGCAGGTTACGAACGTGATCGGTACCCTTAACACCTATATCATTTTGGCTGGTGTGTGCATCAGGATGAGTCCATGTTCAGCTGCATGTGTCCCGTTGACCGAAACCATCAGGTACTCACATTACATTTTCCTTTTTCTGTACACAAACTGTGAGTGAAGCCTCGGAAGTCTGATAGTCCTCTTTCCGACTAAGGGTATATTGGGTGCTGGAAAACAGCCAAACCAACAGAACATTCGTCGTCTCAACATACCCTTCAAATGCTCTGGCCTTCAAATGATAAGTGATTCCATTGTTTCCACCAAGCCCAGACTCACCGCGCCAGACATTCCTTATCTCTGATGCTCCGAAATGACCTCTCAGTAACCAGTCTCAGCAAGCCTTAAATGCATATACGTGATCACTCTGATTCTTTTCTGTACCTCCCTAATCGTCCTACTTCCTGCATGTCGCACTGCTCCGTAAACCAACATCATCTGTATTGCACTTTAAAAAAAGAAAGAACTCAAAAATCTGGGTGCTATTTACACGAGTCGCTTTGGTCAGATCCATCTTTTTGATGAGTTTTCAAACGATCCGCTGGCACTCATTCTGTCCATATCCATTTAGGCTCTTCACTTTTCTTTCGTAGCATGCACAGGCTTGCTGCCTTTATGTGGAGAAATCGTGAAAATGAAATGAGGGTACCCAAGCCGCAGAACCTAAGAACCGGTCATGTCTTTTAGGGAAGCTTGGGTGTGGGGAATGAGTTGACCGCATCAATCATGTCCGAATTTCCTTTGACGTCCGTCAGCAGTGATTGTGTGACCTAAGTAGTCCATTGATTGAAACAGATGAAATTTGCAATTTTCTTGAGATTTAGAGTGACGCCCGCTGTGTGCAGAGCTACGGAATACTTGTTTGGAGATGTGGGCAGGTGTTCGGTTTAGGATGTCTGTTTAGTACACAATGATGTTGTCTATGTATACCAGACAACACCTCGTCTGATAACTTGTTCCATCAACGTGTGGAAAGAGGCAGCTGGCACTTATATAGGCAAAGGGGACAGACACAAAAATTGGATCATAAGCCCTGATTATGAATGCAATCTTCTCCACACTTGCAGGATCCATCTCTACTTGCCAGTAGCCACTCTTCAAATCTAAATTGCTAAACCACTTTGGCTCCTTGTAAAGAATCCAGTATATTCTGTAATCTGGGGCAAAATCGGATATTGCATCAAGGTGAGTTTTATAATTAGACCAAGATAATCAATGCCACAACCCCCAAAACCCCGAAAAGATCCCACTCATCCTTATCTACGACCACAACAGGTGAGGCCCATGGGTGAAGTTGAAGGTCTAAATGATTTTTTGTTGAAGCATTTCCTCGATATTGTTCTTCAATAAAATCATTCTTGACTCTTTAGACTCCTGTAAAGTCTTTTTTGCTCAAGGGAATAGTTCATCAACTGTTTTGATTTCATGTTTTTGATGCAATTTGTAATGTCCGAACTTTGTGAGTGCCAAACTGTATGGCCAGGTCCCATGCATGAGAGATTTAAAAGCGGATTCATTTTCCTTAAGTGATGGCATGAGAAATTTTCCACCCACGCTTGTTTCGAATGAGCTTCAAGTCTTTCGTTACTGCAGATCAATGTGACCCACACCCTGTGCAGCATAAAGACTGGATGGTCAGCTATTCTCAATGAAGTTCATTAAAACAAATGGGAGTGACTGATTAGTTGGAATCAGGGCGGTGAACATGGGAGGAATAACACATCAAGGGTTACTTTGGACTTCTTTTTTAGGAATTCCAGTCCCCGGATGACAGGAACAGCCAAGTCTTTCATCATTCATCACGTAGAACTGTGACAGCAATTTTCACTCCATAATATTTTCAGCATTCTCCCAGAGAACCCTTCCCTGAGATCTCTGACTCTGACCATTCGCGAGCATAAGGTTTTGGGTACCTTTGGTCAGACAACTCATCATTTCTTCTCAACGCTCTGCCACCTTTTCGGCTTGCAGCAAAGAGAAGGTGCTTCCTGCGGTGGGGGGTGTCAATTACAGCATTAAAGTAAGAGTGATTCACAATCAATTGGAGTTTGCAGCACGCTATTATATATGAGAGCTTAAAAGTTGGATCAATGATCATGAGGTGATTTTGTTTGTCTTCTTCCAACCTGGAAGATTTCTTCCTCTGTTCTTTCATCTTTTTTCTTGATTTCCATCTCTTTTGATTTTTCCACCCAATCCTTTTCTATTTGAGGACCGAGAGCGGACCAGATCATCAACCATCTTCACAGTTTCCCTTAACAGCGAAGCCAAGCGCGAGGTTGCAGGTTTCCGTAAAGTTGCCTTGAACATCTCAGACATTTTTAGGATGATTCTTCAGGCACAGTTCTCTGGTGTTCAAATCCACACGTCTCTAAGATGTTCTCATTAACATCCTTGTCCGATAGTTTGCTAGATTTTTGGGCAGCAACTTCTTTTATGATCTTCGTTTAAAAAATGAAAAGAGAAACCTTTTTCTTTTGAAAGAGGACCAGTACCGCTAATGTTTTGTTTCTTCTCTGCTCTCCACCATTCTCTTAGCAGTACGTTTTCAGACTCACAGACAATGATGCTAACAGCTACTTCAGGATAGCAGAAGGTCTCAGCTCATTATATTTCTTCAAAGTGCGATCAATAAAATCCATCGGGAGTCTTCAAAATCAAGATTACTGTAAGAGGCAATTCAAGTTTAAGTTGTTTTTTGAAATTTATAATTTTGTTTTCTTCGTTCTGGCTGCATCCCATCCTCCTTCAAACATGCCATATTCACCTCTTTTTGCATGAAGAAAACTTAGACCCCTCTGGTTTGTCTAATTTTTACACCATTTCTAAGCTCCCTTTTATTTCAAAGGTTTTAGAAAGAGCTGTGTTAATTCAGGTCCAGAACTTTTTAAAAAAAGCTGATGTTGTGAACAGTTTCAGTCTGGTTTGAGTCTCGTCATAGCATGGAGACTGCTCTTTTAAACGTTTGTTTAATGGATCTGTTTTCTTTACACTTGATACGGCCAACTGTGTCATTCTCATTCTTGCTGCTTGACTGCAGCCTTCGACCACAGTGATCATAACATTCTTCTGGGGACTCTTTAGAGCACTGTTGTTGGCTTAAAAGGCACTGTCCTAAAGTGTTTGAGTCGTATTTAACAGCCGATACAATTTTTGTACAAATGGGCCAGTTCCTACTCAGTGTGCCCCTCTGCCTGTGGGGTACCCCAGGGGTCAGTTTGGGTCCACTCTATTCACCCTGTATATGCTCCCATTGGGATCATATTCAGGAAGCATGGCCATTTCTTTCACTGCTTCGCTGATTGTGCAGGTGTATGTACGCAAGGTTCCCGTAAAAGCCTTTTGCAGCCTTGAAACCCGCACACTGAGTGATCTTAGTCCCATGGAGGGACCTAAATTTGTAAAACTTAATGAGAATAAATGGAGGTTGTCTATGTTTGGTCGTCCAGAGTTTGGTTCAGGTTCTTACCAGCTCCCTCGGCCAACTAGCACCTCATTTTATAAGGTCCCATGCCAGGAATCTTGAGTGATTGTTGACAGTGCTTTTAACTGGATACGTAGGTCAAAGTGCTGTGGTTAAGTATAGTTTTTTCAGGCTTAGACTGAAGGCTAAAGTCAACCGTATTTGAGACAGGCTGACCTAGAAAAAGTTATGCATGTTTTTATTACCTCTCGCCTGATTACTGCAACTCCTTGTATAAGGCATTGGGCAGTCTGAGCTCTATCGTCCTGCAGCTTGTACAGAATGCAGCAGCTCGTCTTTTACGGCAGGAAGAAGCGGGAGCACATTACTCCAGTGTTCTCATCGCTTCACTTGCTTCCAGTAAAGTATCGAATTGAATTATAAGGTTATTTTATTGTTTTTAAATGTCTCAATGGTCTAGCCCCAGAGTATCTTACAGACCTTGTCAGGGTTGCCATAGGCCCTCCAGAGACCCTCCTCCGTTCAGCCAGCCTGATGGTCCTGGAGGTTCTAGCATCGAAATTGCGATCCAGTGGTCGATCGAAGCCTTCTCAGTGGCAGCTCCCACTCTCTGGAACTCACTGCCCGTAGCTGTGCGGACTGCTAGTAGCCCGTCCACTTTTAAATCATTGCTGAAGACTCCATTTGTTTGAAGTAGCTTTTGGCAAACAGGGAGCCGCCTTGATGAATGTGTTGTATTCTATGTGTATATATATATATTTTTTTTTCTTTCCTTAGTATTTTGTTATTTCATTGTTCTTTTTTGTGTATTTTACTGTGAAGTACTTTGGTAGGCCCTGGCCTTGGAAATGTGCTATATAAATAAATGTGACATTGACATTGACATTTACCATTGACATTGGAGGATGTTAGGAGATGAAGAAAGATAAGATACTTGCTTTGTGCTGTTTTGTGTAGCTGGGTCACATCTTGGATGAGGTTTGATACATCTCTAGGAGTAGTTTTTGAAGTACGGGCATGCATGAGAGTAGACAGGAGAGGTTTGAGGGCTTTGATTTGTATCAATGCCTAAATTAAAATTCTGTCTCGATGGTTTAAACAATCCACAATACTTGGGCGGCATATCGTCGATTCTGAATGGAACAGCATGCTTAATGCATTCTACCTGTCTTTGAAAACAGTTAATTCTTGTCTTCACATATATATATATATATATATATATATATATATATATATATATACTATATATATATATATATCTATATATAATAGGCTATATTACATATTGTAAACAATATATAATGTTGTGCCTATCTGTCACGCCCACTGAAGGCTCATCAGTAGATCACACATGCTGAAGTGAACTAACCATGCTGATCTTCAGAGAGCAAGTTACTATGGTTATTTCCAGTAGGTACCAACCAGACAAGAGCTTTTTGCTGCTGCGAAGTGCCACCTCCGCCGGTCTGCACAAAGTGCATTTGCAGGCTTTGACCACTGAGAGTGGCGCCTTAACCACAAGCTATCAAACAAGCACATCAAAGCACCGTTTCTCGCATCGAGTTGTCAGCTTTGCCTAGTCGATGTGTTACATGTTGACCTGCTTGCAGTTCAGGGGAAAATGAAAGAAAAACACTGTAGTTAAAATATTTAAAATTCAAAGATGAACGTTTAGTACTTAGGAAGTTATGTGCGCTTCTGTAGGAACGAATTCAAGCTAGGGATAAATGTCGTGTTTCCAGGAGCCTGTGTGCTTCTATTTCTCTATAAGCTACAGAGTATTACACCATATTTTAGATTTGGAACCATTTAATAGGTTGTGCAGTATTATTTATTTAATATGAATTATGTGTTATTAAAAAAGATATGGTGGTTTTACTTTGCATCGGCGCATTAACAGGGGTTAGCCTATTTTAGTGAGTAGGCTACTGGATTTTATGCAAATATCATATTCTCACACATTAGGCCTAGCATTTCCACAACTACTTTTTCCATTATTTAATTTTAAAATTTCCTTTAATAAAACAGCATGCATTTTTGTCACTCACATACTTTATTTGTTACCTGTCCTTTATTTTTGACAGATAACTTCTTGGGAAAAAGATATCTGTTTGTACACTGATTAAGAAATTGTTGCGTGTTTTATAACTTATTTCTTTATTTTTAGTAAAACCGTGAGGCACTGTATATTTTTTGTTCCATTATTTAGGCCTAATTTTGAAACAAGAAAATAATAAATTAAACCTCTGCACAATTTAGCTAAATCAGTGAAACTCTAAAGAATGGATGGATTAATAAAACTTCCTCAATGTTTAAACTCAAAGTCTCTCTCATTATAATCAACAAATGTGTCACACAATTAAAAAAGAGCTTCATTAATTGACAATCCCAGTGATTTTAAAGGGGAGCTTCTTTACTTGCTTTCATATACAATTTAAGTAAAAAAAAAAATAAAAAAAAATAAAATGCAGGTGCATTTAAATGGAGGTGTGTATCATATTCCTTAAAATATCAGAGTTGCAAGATTGCGCTGGGCGCATATGGTGCTGAGTATGGCGCAGCATTTATTCTTATTTGTCTTCATATTTATGTTTACATAAATCTTGTTTGGTTTTATTTTTGGATAATTGCATAAAAAATGATTTACTTTGCATATGTAAATGTGAAACCATCTTATTCGCAGTCTATAGCATCTTATAATTGTTTGTACAATAATATTTAACTTAACCTGATTTATATCTTTATTATTTAATGCAAAATCTATTTATTAAAACAAGTTTATAAGAGTCAATGATCCATTTAATCTTGATCAAGAACAACTAATGATCACGAATTGAGCCGCATCGCCGTTAGATCATTTTAAACGCCAAATAGCCTTCAATTCACAGGTTATAACTGCATTCGTCTCGATGTAGACTTGTGAAGATTTATTTTAATGCGATCCCATACTGTAACCCAAAAGAAATGTGATCTATTATTATATTCATATCTGTTTGTGTGAAAATACACGCACATGCCCGACAGGGAGGCACTTTCGATTACTTGATTTTTTTTTCCGATAATGAAATAACTTAAAATTAGGTGTCCCACATACATTAGAAATATATTCTCCACAGAAATCTTGAAATGTCTACTTAAATGAACCATCTAAACAAAAACATTATGTAATGTAATGTTGCATTACTCTTAAAGGCGCCATACAGTATACTGTGTTAAGATGAGAGTCAGCACTGTGAATTTCATCTATTTATAAGAAAAACATTCGCTTATTAATAAATAATTAAAATGCCCCTTGTTCACAATTATTAGGCTATTTCTGCCTGTGCTAGCAAACTTAATGCATGCTTGAAGGAATATATTAAGGCTCATTATGGATTATAGATGTTAATTTATCATAAATGATTAGTTGAATAATGATTCTTGAATGACTACTAGTAACTAGAAAAAATTCACGGGGGGGACAGGGACTTATTAAATACCCTCTAGACAGCACTGTTAAAGCTTTTAAATAATTTTACACGCTGCTTGTATAAATACTGCTTTCTGAATGGTCCAATATATGATTGATTTTCCTTCTGAAACACAAAAAATTTTAATAAAATTCGATATTTTATATCTTGAGAATGACCTAATCTCTTTCTCCATTCTGCGGGTATTGTTTAACTTCTGGTTTGAGCACTGTAAATCATAGAAGTCTACAAAATATGTGTCTCCCAAAAACTTATTTGTCACGTCCGTAATGCCATGTGTATTTCCCAAATCTAAAATAACCTACAAAAACACTCATAGACAGATACTACTCTGATGTCTGGACTCTGTTTGGGATTTAGAAAAACATAAAGAGATGGTTCAGTATATTGGTAATGAATAGGCTACATTCTGTGAGAATTTATATTTCACACTCTAACTAATAATGTTTGGATGCAACAACAACAACAAAAAAAAGTAACAACAGTTTGCATCATTTTTTTAAGGCAACTTCTTCTGAAATTAAGTTATAATAACTAATAAACTATATTGCGCTATACAGTAGTCAACATTTGAAGTGGATCAAAACTTTTCTTCAAAGTTGTCCTAAAACCAAAATGTGTTCTTGTCTTAGGACAACTTTGATGAACTTTTTTGATCCACTTTAAATGTTACTGTATATACTTAGAAAATTGTGTTAAAACTAACAACTATTAAGTTGAATGTTCAGAAAAATTAAGTTGCTCTTTTCACATTGTTTTAGATTTGATTTTATAAACAATACTTGTTTAATAAACAATACTTGAGGCTGCCAAGAAACCAGTTTTTATTTTTTTTTATAGCACTTTCAACCAAATGCTTTCTGATTGAAACAGCATATAAGACAATGCCCTGTCAGTCTGTTTTCAAGCTAAGCAAACGCTGTACTCTTCAGCACAATGGTAATCTCATAAAAACCAACAACATAACAGAAACACTTTTAGATACTAAAAGAACCGAACACTGATCATTAATAAATCTTCTCCTGTTCTGATCTTGAATAGAAATGCATAAAATATGAGTTAATTTCTACATTACTGCTCATTATTCAGTCACATGCAAAGCATGCTGGGAACCTGAAACGTGAACTTGAAAAAAGTTATGGAGCTAATTACATTGAGTTAGTATAACTTAAATAATGTTTTAAACAAACTAACACAGATATTTAAGTTGAAGTTACACACAGTATTGCGTTGATGCAATTATCAACATTAAGATGTCAGGACAACTCATTAAAAAATTTTAACACTTAAAATTTTAATTAAATCAATAAATTGGTACATGTGAGACCACACAATACACAGCAAAAAATCCAGAGTGAAATTAACTCTGCTGGGAGTACATGTGAGACCACACTCAAGAGTGTGAAAGTGTTAAAATAGGAGTGTTAAATTAACACTGAAGCAGAGTTAAAGTTAATGAGATAATTAAGTGATTAATTGCGTGATGATTGACCATTATTGACGAGACCTGATGTTAACGAGCAGAATCAACAAAGACGAAAATCACTATTTTAATGTCACAATTATAGTGGCCAATGTTTGCTTTAGTTGGGCTCTTGACCCTTAATATTTTAAAGTCAGATTTTGCTTGGCTGTTGTAATGGAGTTATAAAACAGACGGGCAAAGAAAAAATATTGGTTTTCCTGAATCACTGAGTTAAACTTTCATTGTTGATTATTGCGGCCGAATGATTCTTCAGGCATAGGATTACCAGCATTTTAAATACAATCTGTGGAATTTCTTAAAAGTTGTTTATTCAAAAATCTTTCAAAAGAGTCTTTCATTTAGACATGCAAACATCAAGAATCAACCTGTGAACCTCAACGACGGTGACAATCAAAAAAGCATGTTGCAGGAGACTTGTGTTGCAGTGCATTCTGGGTGCCACCTATCAAAATTCATCCATGACTCCCATGATGCACTGTGGCATGAATAAATTATTACCTGAATTGTCTTAGTAATTTCCTTTATGTTTTTGGCTTTAAATAAGTTTGGTGATTCAGGCCAAATAATTATTATGTAAAAACATAACTAATATCACATAATCATGTTTTTATTTTTGCTCCTCTCTCTATTACAACTGAGTTATAACAGCCAAACCAAATCTAATTTTAAAAACGTAAGGGTCAAGAGCCCAACTAAAGCAAACACTGACCACTATAATGGTGACATACATTTTTTTGATTTTTGTCTTTGTTGATTCTGCTTGTTAACATCAGGTCTTGTCAATAATGGTCAATCATCACTCAATTAATCACTTAATTATCTCATTAACTTCAACTCTGCTTCAGTGTTAATTTAACACTCATATTTTAACACTTTCACACTCTTGAGTGTGGTCTCACATGTACTCCCAGCAGAGTTGATTTCACTCTAGATTTTTTGCTGTGTACATTAAATTAAGTAGTGGCAATAGATCCAAATGAATTATTTTTTAGAGTGCAGGGGCTGTATTCACAAAACATTCTTAAGAAGAAATTTCTTCTTAACTGCCATTTTCTTTAGAAAAAAAGTTACGAATATTTTGTATTCCCAAAAATTCATCTTAAGAATATTCTTATCTTTTTTCTTAAGATTGTTCTTAAGACAAAACTTAAGAAGAATTAAAATTCTTGAAAAGAATCTTCTTAAAAATCATTGTAAATAACTTCTTGAATTTAGGCTTGTCTTAAATCCCAAACAGTAAGAATTATTTATTGAATTTATTGGGTTATTTCAAATTAATTGTTACATTTAAGCATTACATCAACAGCTACATATAATACATAGTAGCACTATTAATAGGGATGTGCACGAGTTTTCTGATGTGACAGCGATGACTGATAATATAAACAATGATCGGTCATGATTAGCCTATGTGTGACACAACTTTTTGTTGACTTCAAACTCAGTAGCAACTCTAACATATACATTAATAACAAAAGTTTTTGATTCTTTGGCAGATGCGCATCCCTTTCGCTCTTGTCTCTCTCTCAGAGGCCCCTCATCTCTCCTGAGGAAAGAAAAAAAAAATATTATATTGTATGTAATACTCTGTATGCAGTTGCAAAAATTACAAAAACCAAACCAAACGAGACATTTTTCCTACTTTGCCTAAACCTGCTCTGCAAGTTTGAAACCCTCATAAATCAATGTCCATATGGAAGAGCAAGAGATTCACACCTTTATTACAACCCCCACAAGCTATACAGAACTACCCCCAAAACCCAACCCCCTCCAGCTGAACTGAATTTCGTCTGTTTTTGGCTGCGATGAATGGTGTGTTGTCATGCTACTGGGTTGAAATATGCTGCCTGCACTCACAGCCGCCATACTCTTTATTTATTATTCTTGCAGCCCTATATTATTATTGTCACCAGACCATAATAATAAAAATTCTTGATGAAAATAATCTTTTTTTTTTTTTTTTTTTTTTTTTGCTGTGAAAGATCATTGTTATTTGTGAACGTAGGCATTTGAGGAATGGTTGAAGACCAGCGGATCTTCTGCCAGTTGCACCGCTCACCAGCGCGTGCGACTCGCGCTAGCTGCACCAGGTCCCGTCACGTTTTGATTTTACAAAAATTAGTGATATGAGCCCCAACATTACGCACGGCAGGAAAACATCAGTCTACATGCAAGGAATACGTATTTCATTGTAAGTTAATGCTTGTTAATAAATTAGTTTAAAAAACACAAACAAACAAAAATTCTTAAACGTGGACCATTTATATGAAGTCAAATCCAAATCCAGACGCATCCTACACTCTCTAAGTGTTCTTCATTGCAAAAGCTATGCATTTTTATTATTCACTGCTATATTGATTGAATAATATTTTAGTTACAACCTTACATGCCATTGTGGAAGAAATATGCTTTATTGACTTAACGTTTCATAGACCTTCAGTTTTTACGCTTTAAAATTCCACGCCATTTGTAATTTCACAGTATTTTCACCTCCTAAATTACTACCCTTGTAAAGTCACAATTCTATAATGGTCAAATTTACTCAGGCCGATGGCATTTTTTGTAACCATTGTTTTTTTTTTTTTTAGAATAATTGTACATAAATGGGTGAAGCAAAACAAATATGATTATTTCTGATTTCTGACTTTTTAACTGCAATAAAATAAAGGCCTATATTATTGTACATTACAAATATTTGGATAGTCCCTTATTTCCTTAAAGAATAAACACTAATTTTCTACAAGAACACTATTTTCTTAAAAAATAAAAGAGAAAGAATCACAATTAACCATTATTTTCCATTTCTGAAGTTAATTGGCAAACCTAATGATGGTGTAATTATCTTTTGTTTCCCCTGACAGTGGCACATTCCTTCCTTCTTTTTTTTTTTTTTTTTTGTTTGTTTCTTAAAGTAATTTTTAGATGCAATGGTGAAAAAAATGGATAAAAACATACACACAACTTGTAAATAGTTAACAACATAGCCTACACTGTTAAAAATCACTGTTAAAAAACGGCCAAATTTTGACAGTAACATTTCGAGAAATTTCGAGAAAGGTGCATCCTGGGTAATATTCATAATTTTCGAGAAAGTAGCCTGCTGCTATATATCATGAATTAACAGCGTTCAAGGTCAACACTCAGAGACTGTGTTTCAAATCACACCCTACACCCTCCTTCACTATTCCCTACATGAATTTACTAATACAGTCCACCTGACAGAGAAAATGAAAACTAATGAGTCAATTCAGACACTGATGAACACCTGCTGTTAATGAGCAGAATAATAATGAATAAATTATGCCGCTGAATTGTCCACTTATTTTCTTGAATTCTTACTATGTGCTTGTATTTTTGTTTTTGTCTTGAGTTTTAGTATCATGTTTTGTGATGCTCAGAACTTATCGGTTTATTTATTTTGTGGATTGTCACCATTGTTGTGATTCATACACTGATTCATGATGTGTCTTTAAATTACAGAAAATGTTTTTTTAAATGAGTGATTTTTTTTTTTGTTTTTGTTTTTTGTTTTTTTGTTTTTTAAATGAGTGATTTTTTTTAATGGTCATTCATAGCTGATGGCTCAGCAGTGCTTGATCTTCTGCTCTAGTATCAATATTCAGTAAGAGAAGAGACAAAAATAAGAGAATGATTGTTCTTATCAGTCTATAAACAACAGTACCAGATTTTTTTTTTCTTTGATTCTTTTTCGCTATAATAAACAAGTTTTTACAGACAAAAAAAACCTTATTGTTAAAAGTCACAGTTCAAGAGCCAAACTAAAGTAAATACTGATCTCAATCACTGTAGTGGAAAAAAAAAAAAAACCTCTAAATCCTGTTACATCCTAAGACGTATGTCATTGTTGCTATTAATACTGTGAAACTCTGTGTGTAATTGTGCTTCCCTGATGCTTAACATCCTGTTGGGAAGTGTAGTTTTTGCCTGTTTTCCTCTGTTCCTCCCTGTCCTCTCACAGAAGCTTAATTGATGTCACCTGTCCCTCGTCAGAGCTGTGAGGAGCCTGTATTTAAACAGAGGGAACGGACTCTTCACCAGAGAGATTTTGTCCTGTCTGTTTTTACAGTTGGTGGTTTCTGAGTAGTAGTGCTGCTTTAACTCTCTGGAGTCTAAGGGTATTTTTTGGGCCTGGAGAAGTTTTGTCATGCCCTGACATTTATGCTTTTTTCAGTTTCTTATAAATATCTAAATGGCTAAAGTCTAATCTCACTGAAATCAGCACAAACTGGGCTATAATAATATGTGAGCAGCATATATGTACATGATCGTGTTTTTGAGAAAAAAAATGTTATGTGTGGTTAGTGAAAAACTAAAAATGTTAAATCACTTGAATAAGGCAATAAAACACATACAGAACATTGGTTCCCAGGACTTTTGAGAACTGGCGCTTGTAGCCTAGAATTATTTTTTTCTAAATGTGAAAATCATCTTGTTTACTCACTTACAGAAAACAATATATTGATTTAAATTTTCTAAGACACTTTTTGTTGGTAAAAGTCATATGCGAGTAGGCGTCAGCTATCATGAATTCACACCTAAGACAAAGGCCTGCATAATGAGCTGCATAATGAGCCAATCAGTCAGCTGTGTCACTGAGAGGGATGAGTTACAAGAAAGAATGTGAGGACAAAATAAATGTATATAATTTTATGTTTGTAGTTTATTTAGAATATATTTAATTATCCCACAACATAATTTAATATTCACTTGTGAGTGCAGTTAAACAGTTAGGAACAATCAAAGCTGACTTTCAAACTGCAGATATAGGCTCTTTTGCTGGTCTGCCTCCCAGTATTGATCCTACCAGTCCACACTTTGACCCTGTGCTTGAGCTTAAATTTAAAGAATTGGATCTTGCCTTGAAGCAGGAACAAGAGCTTCAGGTAGTGCACCTTCATACATTTGAGGTACAAGATAAAAGAGATATTAAATTCCGTTCCCTGGATATAGAGGCGGAGACTTTACGGGAAAAACCTGTCCCGGTACCACGTGCTAGACTTCCCTCTTCCCCTGCTAGTGTGCAAACTGCTTCTTCCTCAGGTACTCAAGAGTCTCACTCCACTTTTGATGTGACCAAGCACATAAAGCTTGTGCCACCGTTTAAAGAAACAAAGGTGGATTCTTATTTTATAGCATTCAAGCATATAGCTGGTAAGCTGGGGTGGCCGAAAGATATGTGGGGGCTATTGCTCCAGTGTAACTTAGCTGGCAGGGCACAGCAAGTGTGCTCTGCTCTGTCAGTTGAGCAGTGTTTGGACTATGAAGTGGTTAAGACGGCCGTTCTCCGAGGTTATGAGCTAGTGCCAGAAGCTTATCGTCAGCGTTATAGAAGATTAACGAAAACAGTCAAACATACACAGAATTTGCTCGAGAAAAGAAAAACCTATTTGAAAAGTGGTGTTGTGCTGGTAAAAATTCAAGTCTTGAACAGCTTCAAGAACTAATCTTACTGGAAGATTTTAAAAATTGTGTGCCAGAGAGTGTAGTTGTTCATTTGAATGACCAGAAGGTCATGACACTCTCTGAAGTGGCGGTAATCGCTGATGAATTTGTGCTTACCCACAAAAATGTTTTTTCTGGTGAAACGTATGCTTCAGAATCAGCCTCCCGTAACTGAGAGTGGTGTGAGGGACAGATTTTTAGGGGGTAAACTGGAAAAAGGCCATAAGACAGTCTCGAACTGTGTTGGGGATAAGCGTGTATGCATTTATTGTCTCGACCCTGGCCATAAAATAGCTGAATGTAAAGCGTGGAAGCAGAAAGTTGGCACAAAGACTAAAAGTGTTGCTTTCATTCAGTCTGCTGCAGCTGTTGAGAATTCTATGCCATCACACATCTCTGGTTACGAACCGTTTATGTTAAGAGGAACTGTTTCGCTCTCCCCTGATTCCCCTGCATACCCGAGCTCGATTCTACGTGACACTGGGGCTTGTCAGTCCCTTATACTGAATAGTGTACTGCCTTTTTCACCTGGTTCTTACACGGGCATGAGCATCCTGGTTCAAGGTGTCGAACTGTGTTGTGTAAAAGTACCGCTACATGCTGTCTGTCTGTCTTCTGAGCTACTTTCCCAGACCTGCTACATTTCGGTGCACTCTGAACTGCCAGTGAATGGTGACCTGACCGATCTACCATGATAGGAAATACCTGACTTGTTTAGTCAGGTGAATTTATCTACCAGTTTCTACTGCATTTTCTGACTGTCACTTATAGCTGAAAGTTTCTTGATCGACTTATTGCACCATCAGTTGAACCTGCAGAGTGTAAACGCCCTCTGAAGTCGGTCACTTGGCGTATCGCAGCGTTTTGGAGTATTATTTTCTCCTGAGAACCCGAAAAGAACTTAAATTACACTTTCAGTTTTTGATGGTACAGATAGAGCGATAATACATCAATCGAATCTGTAAAGGGTCTTTTTTGTATACGAACATATGCTGTAAAACTTTGTGCACGCACAAAAATAAAGATAACAAACAAGGAGTGCTGTCTGCAGCCTTTGTCTGCGCTTATCTTCATTTTCAAATGCGTCATTAAAATGAACTGTAACTCAGTGAATACTCAACACAGAGACATGAGACAGATATCTATAGAAAGCCTGACATGTCTACTTTTAAACTAAACAAGGCATGCCGAAAACAAATATTCTGTGATAAAGTAATCCTTATGAAAACAACGTGATGTCCGTTTTTCACGTCTCCCTTCATTATCTTCTAATGCGACCAGGGGCGTAGTTTATGGGGGGAAGGGGAGGGGGGGGAGTAACCCCCCCAATATTCAAATCCATCAGTTACAACCCCCCTAACATTTCAACATGAAAATCACAGTAGATCAAATGAAAATATAGCCAAATTCATTTATTTTGTAACAATAATTTGTTCTAATCAAATATGAGTTTGTCATAAATTAGACAATACTCCCCCTCCATTGAACCGATTAGTAGCATGGCAATGAGTCACACTTTCACCAGGCTCTTGTGAGTAGTGTTGAATGGGAAACACTGCGGGTAGCGTTAAGCCAAAATGAAAGAAGCTGTACTGGCGGACTATATTTATATATTTTTTTGCATCCCTCTCTGACCAGCAGTTAAATAGAAAGATGAGGTATGAGAATATTGTGTAATAGATAAGTACACACCACATAAATTTTAGCTAGCTAATCATTGCAATGTATTTGCTTTATAACTATCCAGTATAACAAGTTACAAAATGGCTCTCTGTTTGCTAGTTTATTTTTCAATAGTGTCTGTAATTATCAATGACAAAAGTATTCACTTCCGGTGTTTGTTTCCGTCCTAAATTAATCCTGACTTTTGAGCGAGGTGGATGAATGAGCGATTTAAGTGACTGCTTTCCATTATAAAACAGTGAAAGCAGCTGCATACTACTAGGCCGGTTTTCAATATAATTTCTTTCTTTTGATAATCTCATACTATGTTGAGAATTTTATGAATCATGATTATACACAAATTTCATAGCGTTATAGGGTGTATAATCTCTTAACATATTTTATATAACAGATTCAAGAGTAAATATAGCAGCAGAGGGTAGAAAAGTCAGCATAGCAGAGGAGGAGCGGGTGATCAGGTAAAAGAAGATGCCATTCAATCAATAAAAATAAAATAGGAAACAGTATAGACAGTTGTTCCAAAATGTTATGTGTTTCTCTTTAAAAAAAATAAAAGGTATTAAGGTGGAATGTAAAAATCTTAAAATAAATGTCTAAATGTTGTCTCTTTCATATTTGTATATGTTGAATTTGTAATCAGTTAAAGCATGTAGATAGATAGATAGGAAGAAATAAATGATCCAATAACAATACACACACAAAAAAAACAGGCAGCATACAATGTTCAACCCCCCCAATGTTCAAACCAAATCTACGCCCTTGAATGCGACCACGCCCCCGTGCTGAACGCGCTTTTGAGATGATAATGTTTCACTGAAGCGTGCGGCTTGAATACGCCCACACAACAGGGCGTACTAGTTAGACTTTTTCCAAATTGAGCGGTACAAAATTGAAGGGGATAAAAGCATACTCAAGTTCCCTGTCGGTGGTCCTTGCTCGGATGAGTCGCGCATGTATAGGCGATTGTCTTTACACTCGTCGTCTTCCACACGAGGAGCTTCACACGAGGCTTTGCCAGACCGCTGCCGCGTGACACCTAACCACTTATATATTTGCCTGATTACCTGTGATTGAAGTCAGCTAGTCACGCCTCCCTATTTAGAAGACCGAAACTTGTCCAGTCCGCGTAGGCAAACGCAAAACCAAATGCCACTTCACACGATTTACCAGGGTAGACACACATAATTAAGCAAAGTTCCCTAGCAACGATATCACGCAGTAGTCTATGAGCCAAACGAGGCAAAAACACTTACAAACTACACTGCTGTCCTTATCCCTGTCCGCTCCCTGTTTCTTCTGACAAGCGCATTACAAAACAAGCTTTTAAGTAGTGTGTACCGGCTTACTGGCTATAGTCCGCCCCCTATTAGCAGAAGTTAAGATTTTTAGTTTTTCATTACCCCGCATAACATTTTTTTTTCTCAAAACCACAATCCAGGTACATACATGCTGCCACATAATGATTATTAAAGGCCCCAGTTTGTGCTGATTACAGTGATATTAGACTTTAGAGCCTTTGATATTATCAGAACTGAAAAAGCACAAATGTCAGGGCATGACAAAACTTCTCCAGGCCCCAAAAACATTCACTGAATCACTATGTTCAAGATTGAAACTAAGCTAGATGCTCCTAGTGATGCCGAGATGCCTCCTGCAGAGCTGCCATTCCTGAAGACTGGTAGGGAGCAGCTTGTTGCTATGCAACGCTCTGACCCAACCCTTAAACACTGCATAGAAGCTACTGATGCGGATATTAAATTGCCAGCTGGGGTGCAGTATTATTGGGACAATGAGGTTTTGATGCAGAAATGGAACCCTAGATTAGCTGATGATGCTCTCGCTAGCTATCAAATAGTATTGCACTTTGCTTACCGCTCACACGTCCTAAAGCGGTCACATGGGCATGTTCTTGCAGGTCACTTAGGGATTGCAAAAACGTATTACCGTCTCACTGAGTACTTCTTTTGGCCTGGAATTAAGTCTAGTGTGTCCCGATTTTGTAAAGCATGTCACACGTCAATTGTCTGGTAGACCCAACCAGAAAGTGCCCCCAGCCCCTTTACAGCCAATACCAGCAATGGGAGAACCATTTGAAAGGTTAATAATTGATTGTGTTGGTCCTTTGCCCAGGTCCAAATCCGGACACCAGTATATCTTGACAATAATGTGCGCTGCAACTCGCTTTCCTGAGGCTATCCCTCTGCGTACTTTAAAAGCTAAAACTGTATGCAAAGAACTAGTTAAGTTCCTTTCTACTTTTGGGTTACCAAGAGTCGTCCAGACGGACCAAGGGACTAAATTCACTTCAAAGTTGTTTGCACAGGTGTTAAAAGAGTTAGGTGTCAGTCATGTGCTGTCCAGCGCATATCACCCGCAGAATCAAGGTGCTGTGGAATGTTTTCACCAGACTCTTAAGTCAATGCTGCGTGCATATTGTTTAGAGTCTGGGAAAGAATGGGTTGAAGGCTTACCCTTGCTAATGTTTGTCGCCAGAGAAACAAAACAGGAGTCAATTGGGCTCAGTCCAGCAGAACTGGTGTTCAGCCGTACTGTGCGGGGTCCTCTTAAACTGCTGCAGGAACAATTACTTTCTGCAAATCAAAGCCAAGTGTCTGTGTTGGATTATGTCAGCTGTTTTCATGAGAAACTTTATCAAGCTTGTGATTTTGCTAAAAGTCACTTGTTAACTGCCCAGGCTAAAATGAAGACCTATTTTGACCACAAAAGTCTTAACCGCAGCTTCCAGCCAGGGGACTCCGTATTAGTGTTACTCCCTATTCAGAACTCTCCTTTGCAGGCTAGATTTGCCGGTCCGTATTAAAGAGAAACTGAGTGAAACAGACTATGTTGTCACTATGCCTGATCGTAAGAGAAAGACTAGGGTATGTCATATAAACATGCTGAAAGCATATGTTACATTAGCTAAGACAACAACTTTCCATGATTCCAGTGTTACCCCTGTTATCGCTGCTGCTGCTTGCTCACCTGTATACACTCCTACCCAGGATGGCTTAGGTATGGGCAGTGACAACATGTCCTGTGAACGCCTCGAATTCTGCTATTTTAAATAGTCTAGAGTCTTATCTTGCTCACCTCTCTACATGTCAACGTGAGGACATGATGTGTCTATAGGTTCCCTATGCTGTTTTCAGATGTCCCCAGTCAAACTACTGTCATTTGTCATGACATTGAGGTTGGAAACTCCCCTCCTTTCATACGGCACCCTTATCGGTTTAACCACCAAAAACGTGAGATAATGAGAGAGGAAGTGCGATATTTGTTGCAACCTGTTTGCTGGTGCCAAAGTCTGACACTACGTATCGATTCTGTACAGACTATCGCAAAGTTAATAGTCTTACTAAACCAGACTCTTTCCCATTACCTTGGATGGAGGATTGTGTGGACTGAATTGGTGCAGCCCGCTACATCACTAAACTTGACATACTAAAGGGTTATTGGCAGGTGCCACTAACAAACCAGGCCTCTGAAATATCTGCTTTCGTTACTCCAGATAACTTCCTGCAATATTCTGTAATGGCCTTTGGAATGCGAAACGCACCAGCCACCTTCCAGTGTCTGATGCAGAGAGTGTTATCTGGAGTAGCCCACTGTGAAGCTTATCTGGATGATGTAGTGATCTTTTCAGATACATGGGGAAACCATCTAGACACACTCACTGAGGTTTTCAGTCGTTTGGCTGAAGCTTCGCTGACATTGACTCTGGCGAAATGTGACTTTGCAAAAGCTATAGTTACATACTTGGGTAAGAAAGTTGGCCATGGTCAAGTTCGTCTGGTGGAGGCTAAAGTGTCAGCCATCCTGGACTATCCAATTCCCATAAATAAACGAGAGTTGTGCAGGTTTTTGGGAATGGTAGGGTACAACAGAGGATTTTGTGAGAATTTTGCCACAGTAGTTTCTCCATTAACTAACCTCCTGAGTCCCTCTAAGAAATTCCTATGGAGTGCAGTGTGTGCCAACGCTTTTGCTGCTGCAAAGGAGATTGTGTAATGCCCCTGTGCTTGCTGCCCCAAACTTCACCCTGCCTTTTCAATTGCAAATAGATGCCAGTGCAACTGGAGTAGGAGCAGTTCTCCTGCAGGAGGATGCTTTTGGAGTAGACCACCCAATATGTTATTTTTCCAGAAAACTTTCCAAATGTCAGCAGAATTACAGCACCATAGAGAAGGATACTTTAGCTCTCCTCATGGCTCTGCAAATATTTTGAAGTTTATGTTGGAGGTAGTTGTAAAATCTCAGTATTAGTTTATACTGACCACAACTCTGACCTTTTATCCGAATGTGCACTTAATCAACGCCTGGATGCTTGGTCCCCACAGCAAGAGTACAACTTGATATTCAACGCAAAAAGGGTTCATAGAAAATGTCATTGCAGATGCACTGTCCAGAACCAAGAGTGCAGACAGTTGACTCCTGTGGATACTTTGGGCCCCTTGTATGTGAGTACATGTTTGTTGAATTATTACAAATTACGGTGGTAATCTGTAAATTTATGGGTGGGGGGTATGGCATCCTACACTGTTAAAAATCGCTGTAAAAAAAATGGCCAAATTTTGATAGCAATATTCTGGTTTTCCATTAAAACAGTGCATTCTGGGTAATATTCATCTTTTTCGAGAAGGTAGCCTGGTTGCTATATATCGTGAAATTAACAAATGCCTCAAAGTCGCATACACTCAGAGGCTGTGTTTCAAATCACACCCTACACCCCTCATTCACTTTCTCCCTCATGAGTTTAGCATTTCAATATAGTCCACCTGACAGGAGAGAATGAAAACTAATGAGTGAATACAGACAATGATGAACAGCTGCTGTTAACGAGCAGAATCACTGAAGAAAAGAGAAACAAGACACACACAAGAATCCGCTACAACTGACTTCAGCCACAGCCTTAGATGAAATCAACTGAAGATTTAAACAATCAACAAACAGCTTTACCAGCTTCGACTCATTACTTCAACCGGACTGGATTCTTTATTTCTGTCAGATCAGAGATCAAAGACTTTATTGGAGAATTACAGAGATCTCAGGGATTATGATGATGTTTTAATGTTTCGTTTGGACGCTACCATGGAGATCAGTGTTTGCTTTTCTTTAGTTAGGCTCCTGACCCTTGATTCCAGCAATATTATCTTTGATGGTCAAGGGATTATGGCTGTTTCTGTCAGGCGTGATCTATTAGACTTTTGATGGTCAAGGGATTATGGCTGTTTCTGTCAGGCGTGATCTATTAGACTGACTTAAAAGTTGCTAGAATAATTTGATGTTGAAACATATGTGAATTATTATTTTTTTTTAGCTTTATAAGATTGAACAATAATGTGACACAACTATAATACAGGGAGGGGTCTGTGTTGCCCCTACCAGAATACCTTTCACTTCTTAATAATAGACTTCAACTGTCAGCTATAGACAGTGATAAATGAGCGTGATTTTTTTTTTTCATGATGCTGAGAAATGCTTCCTGGAGTACAGCCTGGGATAAAACTCATCACTTGGCTCCCAGAGTGCTTTGCTGCTTATACTTTGCCTAAGTGCTGCCCATAATTTATCCCGCCATTTCTTGAATTCATGTGCTTATATTTGCTTTTATCTTAGTTTTAAGACGAATTTTTTGTTATGCTCCAGAGCTCAACTGCAAAATGATCATAGCTGAGCACAGTTGAAAATCAAATGGCTTTGTGTGCCTTTTGAGAAGGTGGATTGGCCCTACAAAGTGCCATTAGAGAAGCGCCTTTCCCCGTGTCTGATTGTGTACAGCTCCCACAAAGTCAAATAATCGAGAAAGCAACAAACTGCCCTATCACATGTGCCCAGGATGACACCCAGATTTACCTAGCCTTATCTCCAAATGACTACAGCCCCCCTATCAACTATGCCGACAATTGCCATTGACTGACAATTAACAATTGGATGAGCCAAAAGCTTTCTTACAGCTTAAACCAAGGGTGGAAAACTGACAGTCATTGCATTTAGGCCAAACAACAAAAATAGAAGTTTTTCAAAGTAAATGCCCCACATCCGACTTAGGGGCGCTGTTTCAAACAACCTAAAAAATCAAGTCAGGATATCTTGCCCTGTGAGTTCTGGAGACAGACCTTAGATTTCAGTAGTCATGTCGCCAAAGCCAGTAACTAAATCGGCATAACTATCATCTAAAAAACATTGCAAGAATTAGAACCAGAAAATCTGAGCGACTTATTTGCATCCAGTCCTCAGGTCTTTACACTGGCTTCTCAGTTACATGTAGGAGTGTTTTAAAGTATTTAAAAACCTGTGCTGTTGAAGTGAGGTGATAGTGTTGATCAGTAGGCAAGCATCGAGTAACACAAAGTCACGCTGATTGATCTGAATGGACCCGAGGTTTTTGTACCACTCTTATCAATGTTGAGCAACTGGGACCACTGTGTGCACATGACAGTATAATGTCAGCAATTCTTCGTATGGACTCACCTGATGGTCCCAGAGTGAAATCAGTCCCAGATCCACTGCCACTGAATCTTAGATGGGTTCCTGACTGGAGACTGTTTGTTAAATAATCAGGAGTTTAGGGAGTTGATCCAGGTTTCTGTAAGTTACCAGGACACACGAACGGGTGTGCTTGCAGGGTGAAGTGTTTAACTGGTTTACAGTCATCCCAACATTTTCCCTGTGTGACAGTTTCGACTGAAGGAAGTTGAGTGACTGGAGACTGTGCTGAGTCACACCTGAACAAACAAACATTATTAGTCATAAAATATATTAGTTGATGCATAACAAACCATTATTAATAAGTATTATTCCAAGCTATTACCATTATTCCACCTAGTTGGAGTATTGATAAGTATGATACAGAGCGTAGGACAGTGTCCATGATGCATGACGAATGAGGAGTGCAGGTCATGTTGATGAAGATGTTGTGTGTGTCAGTGATGAAGGGTTAAAACTACAACAGCCTCTAAAAACACTCTCAGAAGCACTTGAGATGAATCTATCAATATGCGAAGCAACACCACATCCTATCATTTCCTGAAGACAGTAGCGATACACAGGTTGCATTTTATTCTTAATATCTTTTGCTAATACATTTTATTTTCCAGTTTCAGAAAAAACAGGCATTTAATGTTCTTCAGTTTTTTTATTTTTTGGGTCAAGCTTCTCCCTCCAAACCACGTTTTTGTTTTCATTAAGACTTTGCTGCTGAGAGTATGTAATATTGTGTGCAGATTTAATATCATCTATGATAGTGTAAACAGGCAAAGGTCATCTAATAGGCAATGACCATCTAAACTTGGTTGGTACAGATTTCATTACAAAGCAGGTAAATAGAATTAGCAGAGTTTAAAAAAAAAAATCATGTGTACTGAAAATCTGATGAATGCATTTTGGGACTGATTAATGAAACAAAATGATTTCAGCCTTCCATGCAATAACAGTTTTTATTATGATTTTAAAGATGAATTGTTTTGTGCCTATTTGGTACATGAGTCCATCGCTGCTGTGAGGTTGATATCAGTTTGTGAGTACTTCTCTTCCTCTCTTTCTCTGCTGGAGTTTGTTTATTTGAGTGTGACGGAGGTTTTTTGTACGACGCTTTCACTAGGAATGAAGCACCTGTGGTACACTTTTGGTGGAGGCACTAAAAACTGACAATCGGTAAGTCTCTTCAATTCTGTCATAAAAATGTATGATAGTCTATTTAATTTGCTTACATTTTACTAATGCAAACATTTGGCAAAAAGTTATTATAAATTGTTCCTGAAATTAAAAATAACGTAAAAAGGTGTATTCATGAATTGCACACATTTCATGATTAATTTTTGAGTTAATAGGTAATATTGTCTGCTATTTTAAAACTATGTATTAATATTCAGTGATATTCCCACTGACATTTGTTTTTCATTTTTAATATTCATATTCATATCTGTTCAATTTTTCATGAATAATTCACATCTTATTCGCTAACATTTAACTGCAGCTCATTGATTGAAATAGTTATTATATATATTAAATTATTTTGTAATGTATTTATGTTCATAATTCTTGCTAAAGTTATCAAATAAGAGTTTTTGAAATGCAAAAAGCAAAAGTTTGATAAACAAAATAAATCTATTTTTGTACGCATCATCATCCAACAAAATTAATTTAGCAATTGAAATTTTAAAAAATGTAAATGCACGTTTCCATATAATTATGATTGTGAGTTTCTGATATGATCTTTTAAAAATACAATTCAAACTTAAATTATAATATAATTTTTTTTCTAAATATAATCATGAATTTGTATGTGGACATTGTTTTTAAAATCAGTTTGACAATAATTTAATTAATTTAGAAAATATCTAATTGTTATATATTTTTTTTTTTTTACAGTATTGCTTCAGTTGCGTTCAGAAATTACATTTATAATAAGATGTACATAAGTACATTCAGTAGTGGTAAAAGAGATTAAGTGTAGGATAGTGTCTATGTGGCATATGAATGAAAGGCAGTGAAAGTGAAATTACAGTAATGATAAAATGATTATGATTTTCGTGCATTTATCATGTCTGAAACATTCTACTCTTAGAATGCTAAGAGAACTGGAATGTGAGTTTGTGTTGTGTGTTTGTGTGTTTTCAGTTGGTCCCGCAGTGAAGCCCTCCGTGTCTCTGCTGCCTCCCTCTTCTCTGCAGATCTCTGGAGACTCAGCCGCACTGCTCTGCCTGCTCAGCTCTTACTCTCCACAGGGGGCGCAGGTGAGCTGGATGCTGGACGGGTCAGAGGTCACCGAGGGGGTTTCAGACCAGCGCAGAGAGCGAGCGGGACGGACGCTACAGCCGCAGCAGCGTCCTGAGCCTCAGCAAAGCACGCTGGGAAGCCGGCGAGCGCTTCGTCTGCAGAGTAACACATGACGGAGCTGACACACGAGACCTCGTTCCTCAAGAGCTCCGAGTGCTGATGTTTCTCCAGTGAAGAGCGGCAGGATTCACAGCAGTCTCCTGATTTACAGCTCAAATACTCAAGCAGTCTTTCAATGTGCTGCCATTGCTGTTCATTTCAATAAAGCTTCTGAACGCCTTACATTTGTGTTTCGACTGCACGGTGCATTGATCAGTGGTGTCCTTCCTTCACTAAAGTTTCAGCTTCGCTGTTGATGGATTGTAATAGTTGAGAACAGCTGACGTTGTTTAGCAGTTAAATGTGAACTGAAGCTCTTGGGGTTTGAACATGGTCTCGTCTGGAGACGGAAGCTGCTCTATTTCTGAGACGCATCAGAATCACTAAAGCTGTCAATGCAAATCTGATTTTCAGCTCAAACTCACAGTTTCACTGTTTGATTGGTTCAACGCTCTGAACTGAAACAGTTTCACTTCTGCTCATGCAGTGATGAGACAGATATGAAGTTTGAGAGGTAGTTTTATTACACAAGTTTATCAGGGATACATTTATAAGGTATGATTGTACAATCTACAAAAACTACAACACTGGAACTGAGAAAATTGTTGTGTGCTTTTTGTTTCATTAGATATTAATTAATCTCAAAAACAGAGCACAACTAATTCAACCCGTCTGTCACAGGGCAGTTCACAGTCTAATAGAGCTGATTTGAGTCCTAACTCAGTTCTGAGCTCATGTGTAGTTCTGTGTTTGGTCTCTGTGTGTCAGTAGTGAGTGATAGTGTTTGAGCAGCTGCAGCATCAGTTCAGTCACTGTGACTCTGACTGACCGAGGTTTTTGTACGACTCTTTATCACTGTGTGAACACATTTTTACTGTTGATCCAATGGTAACTCTGACAGTAATAATGTCCAGCATCTTCAGTCTGGACTCCACTGATGGTCAGAGTGAAATCACTGTTAGATCCACTGCCACTGAATCTAGATGGAGTTCCTGACTGACGGCTGCTTGTTAAATAAATCAGGACTTTAGGAGCTTCTCCAGGTTTCTGTAAGTACCAGCTGAAATAATAATTCCCAAAAAGATCACTGTACACATCTGTGCTGGTTTTACAGCTGATCTTCACTGTTTCTCCTGGTTGAGCTGCTTTCGTTGAGGGTCTCTGAGTGACGCTGATCTGTCCTCTACACTCTGAAACACACAACAAGAAGAAAATCAACTCAAAACTTTGACATATTCTTGAAGAAATGAATTGATAACAAAACTTGTGCTCCACAAACCTTGAGCAAACGCTGTGAGAGTCCAGATGAAGATGATGATGAAGGTCATGTTGATGAAGATTGTTGTGTGTGTCAGTGATGAAGTGGTAAACTCACAGCACTATAAACACTCTCAGAGCACTGAAGCATCTGATCAATATGCAAACCACACTCCACATCATTTACCTGAAGACAGTCGCTCAATAACAGACACAAATACTGTTATTTATTAATCTTTCAATATTTGTTCTTCTAATAGCCAAGCTGTTAAAATTATATCAGATCATTCACTACTGAATAAATCTACAAGACCAAACTTTAGTATATGATCCTGACTCTGTCCTGCGAGAATTTGAGAATATTTTAAATGCAGGTGATGTACTGAATCAACTGAGTTTGATTGTGTCACATATGATATAAAAGTTCATTTCTTTCATTAATTCAGGTTAATGTTTTAGTAATAACACAGACTTCATAAAGCAGATGAAGTAAATGCAGGTGATGTCTGCTGTGAGTGATGTGTTTGTTGGAGACTCAGTTGATGTGTGTTTTGTTCAGTTAGTGAAGCGTTCAGGAGGTTTTTGTTCAGCTGCTCTATTAGTTTGTATCACTGTGGTGGACTTTCGGCAGCGGCACCAAACTGGATGTTGGCAGTAAGTCAGTCATCATTTAATATTATTAATACATATATGTTTGTATTGAACATAAATCATACAAGTCCTTTATTTTGTTTAAAAATCTTAGAAATGTATGATGTGGCCTTTTACCCCCCACACGAGCAAAAGGCACACAGTACTGATACAAATACTTCAGCTAAAATAATGTTGTTGTTTTTTAAAATAATGTCTTAGTTAATACTTGTTCAAAAACAATCACTTTAGCAAAGTTTGTACTATTTTCTGCTTATTATTTACACGATGAAACAACATGAACTTCACAAATATTAGACACATTTATTAAGATTAAAAAAATCTGGGTGTTATATTAGACAGCAACTTGTCTTTTGAAAATTCATATTTCCCATGTTACAAAACAGCATTCTTCCATCTTAGAAACATTGCCAAGCTACGAAACATGTTACCTGTTCCTGATGCAAAAAAACTAGTTCATGCATTCATGACCTCTAGACTGGACCATGTAATGCACTGCTAGGTGGTTGTCCTGCATCCTCAATAAACAAGCTACAGGTAGTCAAAATGCAGCGGCTAGAGTCCTTACCAGGTCAAGAAAAATATGATCATATTACCCCAATTTTACAGTCTCTGCACTGGCTACCTGTTAAGTTCCGTATCAGTTACAAAATATTATTACTTACTTATAAGGCCCTTTAATGGCTTAGCTCCTGCGTACCTAACTAGTCTTCTACCTCGCTACAACCCATCACGCTCCCTAAGATCACAACACTCTGGACTTTTGGTAGTACCTAGGATAGCAAAGTCCCCACTAAAGGAGGTAGAAGCTTTTTCGCATTTGGCTCCCAAACTCTGGAATAGCCTTCCTGATAATGTTTGGAGTTCAGACACACTCTCTCTGTTTAACTCTAGATTAAAAACACACCTCTTTGGCCAAGCATTCAAATAATGCATCTCATAAATTTTGGACTGCAGTTATATCTGATCAAATGTGCATTATTATTCTTTAGCTTGGGTTAAACTAATTAATTTTTACTTGGCTGGAACAGCAGCTATGCTAATTATGTTGTCTATTTGTTTCTCCGTTTTACCACGGGATTTACACAAGCTCCAGTCTGGATCCAGAACACCTGAGAAGAGATGATGCCAACCCCTCAGAGGACCTCAGATGATGCTAACCCAGAGACAACATACAGAACTACCACATTTGCTATAAGTTTGATTGCATAATTGCTGTTAATAGTGTTAATCGTCTGTTTGTTTACGTCTTTTATTGATTTTTCTGAACATTTCTGCCGTATGCAACCACATAAACTAACAGTCACCACTGATAAGCTACTGCTAAATATTGTAGAAACTTAATTTTCTGTAAAGTTGCTTTGCAATGATTTGTATCGTAAAAAGCGCTATACAAATAAACTTGAATTGAATTGAATTGAATTAAGTGGGTTAGATTAACATTTAGCAAGTGTAAAACTGAATAAATTCTTTATATATTTATTTAATATCCATTAAAATTCAAACTCACAGTTTCACTGTTTGATTGGTTCAACACTCTGAACTGGAACAGTTTTCACTGCTCATGCAGTGATGAGACATTTATGAAGATTGAGTGATAGTTTTATAAGACTTACACAACTTGTGAATGAAACTGTTGGAACTGAGAAGGGATGGAGACTTTTTGACTGGAAAGATGATGAATAAACTATTTAGCAGCAACATCTTTATGTCCTGCTGATTCTTTTTGGAATATGAATCTATAATTAGAAAGAAGAAAGAAATTATGCATTATAAAAATGAATGAGTTTAAAGAAGAAGAGATAAACCATAAAAGATCTAAAAAAAAATAATCAAATTAAATAAAATAAAAAAATGATGGACCTCAACAAAAAATTTTTTTTTCTTCTCTGTTGAGTGAGTGATAGTGTTTGAGCAGCTGCAGCATCAGTTCAGTCACTGTGACTCTGACTGACAGAGGTTTTTGTACCACTCTTTATCACTGTGTGAACGCAGGGTTATTGTTGTGGTAACTCATACAATAATAATGTCCAGCATCTTCAGTCTGGACTCCACTGATGGTCAGAGTGAAATCACTGTTAGATCCACTGCCACTGAATCTAGATGGAGTTCCTGACTGGAGACTGTTTGTTCCACAAATCAGGTTTTTAGGAGCTTCTCCAGGTTTCTTTAAGAACCATCTAAGATCATGTTGTCCATTATTATAACAGCAGTCTGGATCTCTGTTAAATGTACAGGTTACAGTGACTGATTGTCCAGTTTGAGCGAGCAGCACTGAGGGAGTTTGAGTCACTGTCACCTGCCCAATAGATTCTGTCAAATGAGAAAGATCAGAAATCACAAACACTTTTACAAACATATATCTTCACAACATAAAAATAACAAGTTAATAACACAATTAATCCTTCCAGACACAAACCTCTACATAATACTGTCAGCGTCCAGATCAATATGGTGATGAAAGTCATTTCTGTTGGTTGTAGGTTCAGTTCTAGTGAGAAACAGTTGTTGATCATGTTTGATGTTTGTCAGAGTTATAAACACATGCAGAGCACTGAAGTGTGTGTCGCTCATGTAAAACATTCTCTCTATGCAAACACTGCAGCAGTGAACAGGTTTAAGCTGGTTTAATGTGCTTTTTCACTGAACAAGACAATAAACTGAGGTCACTGAAACCTCACTGATAGATGTGCTCGTGTTCACAATTTAACTGATTGCATTTAAAAAAAAAAAAAAAACTCCTAATGTCTGAATCAACCAATCATAGCAATCATATGAAAGGCACAGACTGATTCAGTAATACATAACAATATATTCAGAATATGAGTGTGTGCTTGTGTATGACTTCAAAGTGATTTTAATGATTCTACGCAAGTTGTAATAAATAAATATTGTACATCCACCTGCTGGCCTCACTAACATCTCTTCCAGCAGCAACCTGGTCTTCCCTAAAGGTCTCCTATCCAGATACAGACCAGACTCAACCCTGCTGATCTTCAGTGTGTGTGCAGGAGAACGCTTGTGTAGCAGGACTCCTCAAGCATCACATATACATCTGGCCAAGAGAAAAAGACACTGATGGACTTTAGTTGTTGCTCTCGACTAATGCTTTGACCTCAGTGATTATAAAGAATATCAGATTTATTTAGATGATTTTATTTCAGATGCATTCGATATTGTTTCACATATTCATGAGCAGCTGCAGAATCAGTTCAGTCACTGTGACTCTGATTGACGGAGGTTTTTTGTATGATTCTTCATCACAGTGTTAACACATAGTTACTGTTGATAATGGGTTCCCTCGGACAGTAATAATGTCCAGCATCTTCAGTCTGGACTCCACTGATGGTCAGAGTGAAATCACTGTTAGATCCACTGCCACTGAATCTAGATGGAGTTCCTGACTGGAGGGTGCTTGTTTTATAAATCAGGAGTTTAGGAGTTTTTCCAGGTTTCTGTAAGTACCAATGTAAGTAATAATAATAATAAACATTATTGTAATACAAATCTCTGTTGATTTTGAGCTGCTGTCCTCTACACTCTGAAACACCTCAGGTAGCCAGCACAATCGGGCCAATTTGGGCTGAGTGTCGGCTCACTCGGCTGTGTTCTGGCAGCGGCTCACCAAAAGTGAACCAGCTCTGGCCCAGTAATTGTTGCCAGATTTGGCTAGACTTTGGATGTGCAGATCTGGCCCAATTTTCACTGAGACACAGCACATTTGGGCTGCGTTTACACTTGGCATTAAAATGGGACCTGTATCCGGATGTTGTCCACAAACACATTGAAAAGACAAGTGTAAACGCACTTGTGATCGGAATGTTATCCGATCAGCGTGTCCTGGTCCAGAGGTAGTTGAGGATACATTGTGATCGGATCTCAGTGTAATGTAAATGCAATCCAGCCATCGTGTCTGCATTCGCAGGTGGACGTCACGCAAAACACCGCCCCCTCTCTCACGCGAACTGTCAGAAAAAAAGATGAAGAACAGCCGTGTGGAGACTAGTGAGGCTCCTACACTTCTCTTTGATTTGTAAAATGTTCCACGACTGAAAATGCTTTTCAAAAGAAAACCCACCACTTCAGGTTGACTTTGCACCGGCCATTCTCTGAAGACTTATTTAATTATTGGGCGGGAAAGACAGATCTGATCGGTTATCCAGATATAAAAGTCAGGTGATGTTGCCATGTGTAAACAGGCCGTGTTCTGATTGACTGATGATCCGATCTGCTTGATCAGATCACGGTGATCGCATGTTAACACCAAGTGTAAACGCAGCCTTAGCCACATTCAGCCCGATTACAGACCATAAGGGCTTGTCTGATTTTGGCTGAGATATGGCCATTCAGACCCAGACCAGTTTAGGTTTAGTGCTGGGGGTGGGTCTCCATTTACAATCTGGTAAATAGTATGTAGCAGTGACACTTAAACTTCAATAAAATATATTTTACCCGCCCATGATATTTCTTAGTGTATATTTTATTTTAATTCCTATTAATATTTATTTTTTTCCTTTTACCCAACATTCTCTTTTTTCGTGAACTACATTTGGAAATTAATGATTGAATTCATATAATGAAACAAGCTTAAAGTGGTTAAGGGAACTTTAACATTTTTTTGCTATATGAGTTTCAAGACATGCGCAATTAGATTTGAGATCTAATGACAAAAACGAATGGGCTTCTTGTGCTGCTAATTGCCAGAAGACCAGAAGAACTTGCTACCCTGGTGAGTAAACATTTTATAATCTAACATATTATATCATTATAATGTTTATTTATAATGAAGCTATAATTGTGAGTTTGCTGACATAGTGCTAGAGTTTAGCTCCAACCATAATCAAGCACACCTGATCCAGCTGAAAAAAGGTCTTCAGGATTACTAGAAACTTCCAAGCAGGTGTGAGTTGGAGCTGGCTGGAGCTAAACTGTGCAGAGCTGCGGCCCTCCAGGAATTGAGTTTGACACCACTGTATTGCGACTGGTCTTTTATTTTTCTCTCTCAATCAGTACAAAGAAATGCAAGTACTGCTGCTCATTTTGTACAGAGATGGGGGAAGAAAAGAGCAAGCCTGAATGCAAACAAATTCTTCCAAAGGTATGTTTCAAATGTTAACATTTATCAGAGTTACCATTCATTTTATCAGTCTTAGATTGTCTGAATAACCATACGTGTCATTGTCTGTTCCCATTTTTGTCTCTCTTTCTGTCAGTCTGTCCCTCTTTTAGGGCATGCTTACTTGGGGGAAGTTGTGGCCTAGTGGTTAGAGAGTTTGACTCCTAACCCTAAGGTTGTGGGTTTGAGTCTCGGGCCGGCAATACCACGACTGAGGTGCCCTTGAGCAAGGCACCGAACCCCCCAACTGCTCCCCGGGCGCCGCAGCATAAATGGCTGCCCACTGCTCCGGGTGTGTGTTCACGGTGTCTGTGTGTTCACTGCTGTGTGTGTGCACTTTAGATGGGTTAAATGCAGAGCACAAATTCTGAGTATGGGTCACCATACTTGGCTGTATGTCACGTCACTTTTGAGGAAGCTCCTGGATTGTTTCTATTTTTATTTATTTATTTATTTTTTTCAAATAAATTATAATATCACTCATATCTTCATTGTTTAATTTTTATACGTGGGGAAAGGAGCACATGTGGATGTTATGGGGTAATTCATGGGGTCAGTGGGGATGTCATGAAAAGAAATGGTTTAAGGGCCAAACCCTAAATCTTTGTGAAGGTGATGTAAAATATGTATTTTATTTTAGCTGGAAGTAGATGCCATCTCAAGGATTTTAAGGTAACAATGTCATTTTATGGAAAAACATTTATTCAAAGCTCTGGTTATTTATTTATATATATATATATATATTAGGGGTTACATAGACTAGTCGAGTGATCGACTACTTTAACCACTAGTCGGTGCTGTCGGAAACAATCGACTACTCGAGCGTGAATTAACCATAATGCATGCACAGTTTGCCTACAACGCAAATTGTAGGATTACAATATTGCATGTAACTGTTACTTTCTATCACTTTCTCTATGTTACATGTAAAATTAAAATATGTAATTTAATAATTAGGGCAGAGCCACAAAAACAAAGAAATAAAAAACTAATAAAGACTAAAGAATAATTCTGCCTGAATATTCGGCTGAGGCTGGCACACTCTGCTTTTTGCTAGATAACAGTTGAGCCAGGGGATATATTATACACAGACCTAAAGTCACGCAATAATGAGTGTGTGAAGTGAATGAATATAAACTTTATGAACGAAAAGAGCACAAATCAAACACCGCATGTTGCCTCTCCGTGCATCTCTCAGAAATCAGAGCTTGGCAAGAGTAATATCACCTATAATAATACATCATACACGGTCTATTATGTGTATATATTTAAAAGGCAATGATTTAAACCCTAAGCTACGAAATGATACATGAATAAATGGATTAACCACAGCGCGCTCACCAATCAAACAGCCGCGTTTGCGCGCCTCAGTCTCGCCAAAACCAAACCAGTTCTCTTTCTTAAAAGTAGGCTAATAATCAACTTAGATGCAGATACATTTTCTATGTTTGCTTCTTTATCTTTTGCTGGTTTGCGTGGCACATGCACATTTGTTTAGTAAGTTCAAAAAGACTCGCTTAGAATTCTGCGTAATGAAAATGTGCGCCTTGAATTCATTCAGTAATGTTCAAATGATCACTAAACGTTTGTCATGACGTCTCTGCTTATATGATTAATTTATTTTTTTAAATTAATAATTATTTTACTTTAACGCAGCATATTTGTTGAGTGATAACTACGGGGAAAAAAAGATAGTCATAACGGTCTTATCAAGTAACTGTATGACACATGGTTTTATCCGAAAACAGATACTAATAATTTTGTGACTGTTACAGATACAAATACTGGTTACATGAAAATTAAAATATGTATTGTCATAATTATAAAGTTTTGACAGTTTACGTATGTTATGTAAATGTTGCATTAGGCTATTAATTAATAGTTAATTAATAAACGTTTATTGATAAAAACAATCTATTACAAATTCATTTACAGTAGCATGAACCACGAGTAGTCGAGTAACTCGAGTATTTTTTAAATAAGTAATCGACTAGCAGAAATCAGTAGTCGTGCAACCCCTAATATATCTACACTGCTCAAAAAAAATAAAGGAACACTTTTTAATCAGAGTATAGCATCAAGTAAATTAAACTTCTGGGATATTGATCTGGTCAGTTACGTAGCAGACGGGGTTGTTAATTCATTTCAGCTGCTTTGGTGTTAATAAAATTAACAACAGGTGCACTAGATGTGCAACCATTAGAAACCCCCCAAAACAGGAATGGTTTTACAGGTGGAGGCCACTGACATTTTTTTCCCTACTCATCTTTTCTGATTGTTTTTCACTAGTTTTGCATTTGGCTAGGGTCAGTGTCACTACTGGTAGCATGAGGCGATACCTGGACCCTACAAAGGTTGCACAGGCAGTCCAACTCCTCCAGGATGGCGCATCCCAGCACAGTCTCAAGAGCATGTAGGAGACAGGCAGTTACTCTAGGAGAGCTGGACAGGGCAGTAGAAGGTCCTTAACCCATCAGCAGGACCTGTATCTGCTCCTTTGTGTGCTAGGAGGAACAGGATGAGCACTGCCAGAGCCCTACAAAATGACCTCCAGCAGGCCACCGGTGCGAATGCCTCTGAGAAAACAATCAGAAACAGACTTCATGAGGGTGGCCTGAGGGCCTGACGTCCTCTAGTGGGCTCTGTGCTCACTGCCTGGCACCGTGTAGCTTGACTGGCATTAGCCATTGAACACCAGAATTGGCAGGTCCGCCTCTGGCGCTCTGTGCTTTTCACAGAAGAGAGCAGGTTCACCCTGAGCACGTGTGACAGATGTAAAAGGGTCTGGAAAAGCGTTGGAGAATGTTATGCTGCCTGTAACATTGTTCAGCATGACCGGTTTGGTGGTGGGTCAGTGATGGTCTGGGAAGGCATATCCATGGAGGAACACAGAGACCTCTACAGGCTAGACAATGGCACACTTACTGCCATTAGGTATCGGGATGGAATCCTTGGACCCGTCGTCAGACCCTACGCTCGTGCATTGGGTCCTTGTTCCTCCTGGTGCACGACAATGCCCGGCCTCATGTGGCGAGAGTATGCAGTCAGTTCCAGGAGGATGAAGGAATTGATACCACTGAATGCCCCCACGCTCGCCTGACTTAAATCCAATAGAACACCTCTGGGACATTATGTTTCGGTCCATCTGACGTCACCAGGTTGCACCTCAGACTGTCCAGGAGCTCAGTGATGCCCTGGTCCAGATCTGGGAGGGAATACCCCAGGACACCATCCTTTGTCTCATTAGGAGCGTGCCCTGACGTTGTCAGGCATGCATACAAGCACGTGGGGGCCACACAAACTACTGAGTACCATTTTGAGTTGCTGCAATGAAATTTCAGCTTAATGGACTAGCCTGCTGCATCCTTTTTCACTTTAATTTTGAGTGTCTTTGATAATTTTCATTTCCATTAAACAATGTGGCATCTTTTCATTCCTAACAAATTAACCAGTCCATATCAGTAAAGATGTCCTGCATGATATTTTCCCCCATTGAGATCTGATGTGTTTTCAAAGTGTTCCTTTAATTTTTTTGAGCTGTGTGTGTGTGTATATTGAAATATAAACATTAAAAACACTAGTTACCCTCAACAAACACTCATCTGATATTAGTTTGTATCTCTCTGATTCACTCTCAGCAGCACCAAACTGGATGTTGGCAGCGAGTAAATCATACAATAAAAATAAATGTGACTTTATTACTCTTTATTGTCACTTTCTATCTTACAAAAAAAGCTGATCTCACGAATAAATTTACATAAAACAGCCTTGAATATGCTGTTTCACTTGTCTCATTTGTCATTGTCAGTGATCTGCCATCTGCTCTGCTTTTTGAATTTTATTGATTTCATTCAAATTTATAAAAATTGTAGCTTAGAGTGCATTTGTGTCTATAATTGGATCAGAGCTTTAGCTCATTTTATAAAAAAACGTCACTCAGTGGAGCATGAAAACACCTGCAGATTCATGATGATACTAAAACATATAGCTGTTCCACAACAATAACACTGGTAAAGAAAACCAAAAAGAATCAGACTTAAAGTAAATGAACTCAAATAGTCAGTTCTGAAAGATGTTGTGACTCACAAAACCAGACTCAACAACAGACTCAAACTAGATAAACAGACAAAAGGGTTGAAATAACTGTATATTAGTGAGTTTGCCACAGAGAAAAAAGAGAAAACGAGTAATAATAAAGAGCTGAGAGAGAAACATTCAACAGCCTGACACCAGCTACTTCATCAAAACTCTCTGCTGCTAATCACAGAACACTGATCAGATTTAAACTCACTACATCACAGCTGATCGCAATCATCACTGCAGCATTCTGATTGGTGCAGAGGAGGGAGAGGCGTGTCTAAATGGAACTGGTTGATCAGGCCTATGATCAGAATATCATGCTAACATTCTACTTTTACAGTAAATAGAACATATAATATGCATAATGTCCAAAGTTAACATGGGGTGCAGAACACAACCAGAACTCACTGTGAGAAATATTATTAACTGATGCATTCTTTTAAATGCATGTTATTTCACATCCTACTTTGAGCAGCTGCAGCATCAGTTCAGTCACTGTGACTCTGACTGACCGAGGTTTTTGTACGACTCTTTATCACTGTGTGAACACACCACTCTGTACACTCAGACAGTAATAATGTCCAGCATCTTCAGTCTGGACTCCACTGATTGTCAGAGTGAAATCAGTCGCAGATGAACTCTTGCCACTGAATCTAGATGGAGTTCCTGACTGACGGCTGCTTGCAGCATAAATCAGGAGTTTAGGAGCTTCTCCAGGTTTCTGTAAGTACCAGCTTAAAAAGTATGTAACTGAAGTAGTTATAAATGCAAACCCTTCTGCAACAGTGTGAACATCTGTGCTGGTTTTACAGCTGATCTTCACTGTTTCTCCTGGTTGAGCTGCTGTCGTTGAGGGACTCTGAGTGACGCAGATCTGTCCTCTACACTCTGAAACACACAACAAGAAGAAAATCAACTCAAAACTTTGACAATGTACTTGAAGAAATGAATTCATATCAAACTTGTGCTCCACAAACCTTGAGCAAACGCTGTCAGAGTCCAGATGATGAAGATGATGAAGGTCATGTTGATGAAGATTGTTGTGTGGGTCAGTGATGAAGTGTTAAACTCACAGCACTATAAACACTCTCAGAGCACTGAAGCATCTGATCAATATGCAAACACACTCCTCATCATTTACCTGGAGACAGCAGAAACAGTTTAATTGTTCAGTATCTTTGCTAATATATATATATATATATATTTATATATATATATATATATATATATATATATATATATAATATATATTTATATACACACACAAAAATTTTTTTTTCATTTTCAGAAACAACAAGCATGTTTTACTGCATGTTATTTAATTATTTATTCTAGGTTGAGCTTCTCCCTCCAAACAATGTTTTAATGATGGGTTTCATTGAGGCTTGGATACTGAGAGCATTTAATATCTGTGTTACAGATTTGATGTCATCCATGATACTGTATAACAGGTCAAAGGTCATTCAATAGGGAATGAATCTAAATCTTGCTAAAGATTCATTATAAAGCAGCAGGTAAATAGAATTAATGTAAATTCGAGGAACGTATTTTGAGACTGATTATGAAACAAATTATTTTAATCTTCATGCAATAACAAGTATTAAGTATTGAAGAATATTTTGTGCTTTTTTTTATAATAATCCATGAGTGATGTTGAGAAGAGCTGCTGCTGAGTCTGATATCAGTGTGTGAGTCTCTTCTCTCTTTCTCTGCTGGAGTTTGTGTTTATTTGAGTGTGACGGAGGTTTTTGTACGACGCTTTCACTAGAATGAACTACTGTGGTACACTTTTGGTGGAGGAACTAAACTGACGATCGGTAAGTCTCTTCAATTCTGTCATAAAAATGTATGATATTTGATTCATTCACTTTAATTCATTTTTAGATTATTTCAGAAAAAACTTTTTAAAATTATTCCTTTATAAAAAATAATGTTTTTGTAAAGTTTCTTTAATAATTGCAATATTTCATTTATTTCATCATTTACTTAAGTTGTATATTTCATATTGTTTTTAAATCTCATTTATAATTATACATGAGTAATTTAACTCATTATCAGAATTTTTTTTTTATCTTTAGATGACATGATATATAGTCAATTATTTCTTGACTATAATTGACTATAATTAATAGTAGATTTAACAATTAAGGTTAAAAAATCCAATAAAAAAAAATGATAACAATAATTCAACACCAGAAAAAAATAAAACCAAACAAATAAAAATGTAAAAAAATGACAATCATAAAAATTATTAAATTTGCTGCTGCTGATGATGATCATTAAAAAAAAACAACAACATCATAACAGAAATTTTAAATTGTACTGAAAATTAAAATTAATTGTTAATTTCAAAATGGAATATTTTTTTTAAAAAATACAAATAATATTGCAATTTTTAAATTTGTTTTCTATATCTTATGACAAAATCACAATATACTAATCATTTTTATGTGGACAATGTCTTTTATAAGATTGAGATTAAAAGTTTACATGTTCTGTAACTTACTATTTCTGAAATGAATCTAATCAGTATATTTTTTCCCTTATTTCATCCCTTATTTACATTTTATAATTTATATTCTTTATAAATGTTTTTTATTTTTATTTTTTTATGAATAATTACATGCAATTACATGTTTTGATAGCAGTACCTTAATCTATTTAATTATTTCTTGATATGATTTTGTCTGTAATTCTTGGCAAATTTAACAATAAAGGGTTTGTCATCAGACAACAAGGAACCTGAAGAGCATTTTGAAAATTAATCATTTAAACTATTTAAACTATCAAGTTTGCTGATATTTATGATTGTGAGTCTGAATAGCATGAATATTTCAAAAATACAATTAATATTGAAATGATCATTCATTTCTTTTCTAAGTCATATAGCGACATCATAATATAAACATGTTTTCTTGATTTTTTTTTTTTTTCAAAATTCTGAGGATTATTTTAAATGTATCTTATAAAATGAAAGTCCAATTATCAGTTTTTAATTTCTGCTTCTGTTGTGTGTGTGTGTGTGTTTCAGCTGGTCCCGCAGTGAAGCCCTCCGTGTCTCTGCTGCCTCCCTCTTCTCTGCAGATCTCTGGAGACTCAGCCGCACTGCTCTGCCTGCTCAGCTCTTACTCTCCACAGGGGGCGCAGGTGAGCTGGACGCTGGACGGGTCAGAGGTTCACCGAGGGGGTTCAGACCAGCGCAGAGAGCGAGCGGGACGGACGCTACAGCCGCAGCAGCGTCCTGAGCCTCAGCAAAGCACGCTGGGAAGACACAAAGCGCTTCGTCTGCAGAGTAACACATGACGGAGCTGATCACGAGACCTCGTTCCTCAAGAGCTCCGAGTGCTGATGTTTCTCCAGTGAAGAGCAGCAGGATTCACAGCAGTCTCCTGATTTACAGCTCAATACTCAAGCAGTCTTTCAATGTGCTGCCATTGCTGTTCATTCAATAAAGCTTCTGAACGCCTTACATTTGTGTTCGACTGCATCATTGATCAGTGTGTCCTTCCTTCACTAAAGTTTCAGCTGCTGTTGATGGATTGTAATAGTTGAGAACAGCTGTGTTTAGCAGTAAATGTGAACTGAAGCTCTTGGGGTTTGAACATGGTCTCTGGAGACGGAGCTGCTCTATTCTGAGACGATCAGAATCACTAAAGCTGTCAATGCAAATCTGATTTTCAGCTCAAACTCACAGTTTCACTGTTTGATTGGTTCAACGCTCTGAACTGAAGAAGTGATGAGACAGTTATGAAGTTTGATAAGAAATTTAATAAGTCAGATTATCAGTTTTAATATACAAGTTTAACAACAAATGGGATACATTTATGATTGTAGTAAAATCAACAAAAACAAAACAAAAACTGCAACACTGGAACTAAGAACTGAACTGTTTGATTTGATATCAATTCACAAGTCTAATAGAGCTGATTTGACTCCTAACTCAGTTCTGAGCTCATGTGTAGTTCTGTGTTTGGTCTCTGTGTGTCAGTAGTGAGTGATAGTGTTTGATCAGCTGCAGCATCAGTTCAGTCACTGTGACTCTGACTGACCGAGGTTTTTGTACCACTCTTTATCACTGTGTGAACACACCACCACTGTGTACACTCTGACAGTAATAATGTCCAGCATCTTCAGTCTGGACTCCACTGATGGTCAGAGTGAAATCAGTCCCAGATCCACTGCCACTGAATCTAGATGGAGTTCCAGTGTAGAGTTTTCTTGCATAACGAATCAAGAGTTTAGGAGCTTCTCCAGGTTTCTGTAAGTACCAGAATAAAGCTTCATTCCCACTACTCCATCTGTACACATCTTTGCTGGTTCTACAGTTGATCTTCACTGTTTCTCCTGGTTGAGCTGCTGTTGAGGGACTCTGAGTGACGCTGATCTGTCCTCTACACTCTGAAACACACAACACGAAGAGAATCAACTCAGAACTTTGACAATATTCTTGAAGAAATGAATTGATATCAAACTTGTGCTCCACGAACCTTGAGCAAACGCTGTGAGAGTCCAGATGAAGATGATGATGAAGGTCATGTTGATGAAGATTGTTGTGTGTCAGTGATGAAGTGTTAAACTCACAGCACTATAAACACTCTCAGAGCACTGAAGCATCTGATCAATATGCAAACACACTCCACATCATTTACCTGAAGACAGTCACTCAGTCTCAGTCATAGGCCTAGAATAAAAAAAAAAACTTTAGTATCTTTTTTATACATCTTTAGTATATTAACATTACTCTTTCCTGTGAGACTTTGAGAATATTTGTTAGTTGGATTGACATGTTAATCCCAAATTTTATAAAAAAACCATATATTCTCCACATTTTTACACACACAAGAATAACAACACACGTCTCTCTCAAAAACACAAAAAAAACAGATTTATATTGTCTCGCCACACACGATAAAAAAAAACAATTTTTTTTTTTCCATGAATTCCGGTTCATGTTTTAGTAATAACACAGACTGCATAAAGCAGATGAAGTAAATGCAGGTGATGTCTGCTGTGAGTGATGTGTTTGTTGGAGACTCAGTTGATGTGTGTTTGTTCAGTTAGTGAAGCGTTCAGGAGGTTTTTGTTCAGCTGCTCTATTAGTTTGTATCACTGTGGAGGACTTTCGGCAGCGGCACCAAACTGGATGTTGGCAGTAAGTCAATCATCATTTAATATTATTAATACAACAACTGACTGTTAAACACTTTGTTTGTCTCTAGAAATGATGCACATTTTGTCTTATATTATATATTTTAATTTTATTTTTAGTTCACATTGAATGTTTGGACAGTCAACCTCACTTAAATTTTTTATTCCTTAGAGTGCTGATTTTTAAGTAATCCACCTGCAGATATTTCCAAACTGGGAATTAATGGTGCTTAATGACTTGAGTATCTTTTAAATATTTGACAGGTTAATAATTTATAGTAGACATGCGAGACAAAAGTTATATTTTCTGTACTTTAAAAAAAAAAAAACATTTGTACCCAATCATTTCATGCTGCCATCAAAAATTTGTAATGAACTCCTGCAGTTATTATACATTAAATTACATCTGATCTTTGATTCTTTTTTAATAAAAGCATGCTTCAGTTTCAAAGTTTGAAAATGAAAATAGACATTCGAATCAATATAACAACGAGGCTAATAAGGCACACCTAAAAAAGAATTAGCTTTTCACCTGCACCTAAAATGTATAATCTGCAAAAAAAAAAACATATTTTGTATTGAAAATAAATCAACAAGTCTATTATTTCTTTAAAAATCTTATAAAGGTGATGATGTGGCCTTTTACCCCCCACACGGGACGAAGGCACACAGTACTGATACAAATACTCAGCTAAAATAATGTTTTTTAAAATAATGTCAGTTAATATTTGTTTAAAAACAATCACATTAGCAAAGTTGTTCACTATTTTCTGCTGTTTATGTTGAAAAATAAAATAATTAATTTTTGTTCAATAAATTATACTGTCATTTAAAATATGTTCATACAAAAAAAAAATGCATTTTAAAATACAGAAAACAACATTCATTTTAAAAAGAAAAGATGTTCTGAAAGCATTGAAGGGATCCCATAATAATTTAATATAGATTATACAGTAGGCTAGTAACAACAAATGGTATTTTATTATATGATCTGATTACATCATGTTTTAATATGATGGTTTCATTCTAAACATGGTGATTTTATTCTCTATATGGACAACCCAACATAAAATACGATATTTACCATCTGATTCTAACCCATGTCATGTCCAACAAATGGAAAAGTCATCCTTCTATTAATTATCATGTTAATTATTGTGTCTTTAGCCCCAACAGCAGGGGCGCTTTTTACCCCAAATACTATACTTTTACATATTCTTTTGTTATTTAAAAACTGCTGCTTTAATTATCTCAAACAAAACTGAAAATAGTAAGAAGACCTTCATCTCAAAAAATATATGCATTAATTTGAGAGATTCTCATTTGTACTTAAATTACAACATTTTAAAAAACATAAAATATTGATCAAGTAAGCACAGAATCAACTTTGAGCTGCTTCCCGCGATTGTGTCAAGGATCAGCCAAATATACATGTGCATCTTGAAAAGTGGATGCTTTGGATGTTTTTGTGCCATCTAGTGGTTTAGAGGAAAATAATACCCCGCTGTACCCTATTTCAAACTTCCATTGCTGTTTACTGGCTTTATAAAAATTCATTCCAGTGACTTGCAGTTTAATGTTGTTAAAATGGCCAAGAAAAGCTATCATTGTATTTATCTTTCATATATTTTTTTAAACTTTTTGAAAGGAGAGAAATGCTTTCTTCTTGACTGAGTTGACTGTTGTGTGTTTGTCAGGCGTCACTCGTCCTAAAGTGAGCGTCCTGCCGCCCTCCAGTGCAGAGATCTCCTCAAAGAAGACAGCGACACTGGTGTGTGTGGCAGCAGCAAGGGCTTCCCGTCAGGATGGAGCCTGAGCTGGAAGGTGGACGGGGTAGCAGCAGGTCTCAGGAGAGCAGCGGCTGGGCTCCTGGAGAAGGACGGTCTGTACAGCTGGAGCAGCAGCAGGCCTGGACTCTCTCTGAGCAGGAGTGGATGGAGAGGTCTCAGTGAGCTGTGAGGAGGCCAACACGGAGCGGCCAGCCTGCGCTCATCTGGACACGTGACGAGACAGCAGTGGTCAGAGTAGATCTGCTGCTCTTCTCACTCATGCTCACATGGAAGGGGACTAACAGCACATGAGCGACTCCTTCATTCTCCACATGCAGCTTCAGTCGCTCGCATCTGCATCTGCTCTGCTTTGTGTGCTTCATACAAGACTATATGTGTGATTTATCATTTGGGTTATGATTTTATTACAGTTCAGTCAATAAATAAAATACAACTGTAACTTTAAGTCTTTGTGTTCTTTGTGTTCTTTTTTGTTATTTTTGTTGTGGGTCTTTCTTTGGATCAGGGCTTTAACTCACATTTAAAACTAAAAATTGGAAAACTTAACTCAATGGACCATGAAAAAAACACACTGCAGATACACAATGAAACAACAGAACTTCACAAATATTAGACACATTTAATAAGATTAAGTGGGTTAGATTAACATTTAGCAAGTGTTAAAACTGAATAATTCTTTATATATTTTATTTAATAATCCATTAAAATTCAAACTCACAGTTTCACTGTTTGATTGGTTCAACGCTCTGAACTGGAACAGTTTCACTTCTGCTCATGCAGTGATGAGACAGTTATGAAGATTGAGTGATAGTTTTATAAGACTTACACAACTTGTGAATGAACTGTTTAGAGATGGAGACTTTTTGACTGGAAGATGATGAATAACTAGTTAGCAGCAACACTCTTATGTTCCTGCTGATTCTTTTTGGAATATGAATCTAGTAATTAGAAAGAAGAAAGAAATTATGCATTATAAAATGAGTGAGTAGAAAGAAGAAGAGATAAACCATAAAAGATCTAAAAAAAAATTAATCAAATTAAATAAAAAAAAATAATAAAATAATGATGGACCTCAACAAAATTTTTGTTTTTCTTCTCTGTTGAGTGAGTGATAGTGTTTGAGCAGCTGCAGCATCAGTTCAGTCACTGTGACTCTGACTGACCGAGGTTTTTGTACCACTCTTTATCACTGTGTGAACACCCAGCTACTACTGATATAGTGAGCACTCTGACAGTAATAATGTCCAGCATCTTCAGTCTGGACTCCACTGATGGTCAGAGTGAAATCAGTTCCATAATTTGCTCCATTGCCACTGAATCTAGATGAAGTTCCTGACTGTCTTGATCTAATGTAATAAATGAGGAGTTTAGGAGATTCTCCAGGTTTCTGCAGGATACCAGGCGAGACAGGAACCAAAAACCCCCGTGATTGATCTCCATTCCTCTGCTAGTTGACAGTTTATAGTAAACTGTTTCTCCTGGTTGAACAGCTGCTACTGAGGGGAGTCTGAGTCACAGAAACTTGTCCTGTAGTTCATGTGAATGACATTTCATCAGATAATAATCGACGCAGTTATTATCTGTATCCCCATGAACAAAATCAAGTTTTACTATCAAACACGTGCATATAAATCACATTCTGAGTTATAAATTAACCTTGAACACAAAGAATGAGTGTCCAGATACAGACGCCGATGGATCATCATCTTCTGTTGGTTGCTCTTTCAGTTAAAACTTTAGAGAAAGCTCTATGTTGAAGTGTGTCTAACTCACAGCACTATAAACACTCGCAGAGCACTGAAGCATCTGATCAATATGCAACAAACACCCTCACACCATCATTTACCTGAAGACTGCACGAAACACATTTTTTCAGCCGATTTTTTGTACAACAGCTCTGCTAGTTGAGCACTAGGTGTGACTATGACTTGTTGCGTCATTTTGAACTCAGCTAAATTTAATAAGACTTAGATTCTGAAATGGTTTTGTTTAATTGTAATGGTTGGTTGAGAACAGCTGTGTTTAGCAGGTAAATGTGAACTGAAGCTCTTGGGGTTTGAACATGGTCTCCCGGAGACGGAGCTGCTCTATTCTGCTGTACATAACTACAAGAGTTATGAGTAATAAATTCTTTATCAGCTTATGAAGCTCCCCAAAAACATCTTTATGTTGCTGGTGATAAACAAACAAAAAAATATAAAAAAATACTCATGCAGTGATGATACAATTATAAATTTTGAATGCCAATTTATCAAAGAACAAATTATCAATGAAAAAATTCAATGATTTTACAAACCCAGAGGTCCGCAAACCCAACAGGGACTTATCCCCCAACACTTCTCCAACACACATACCATGTAGTTACCATTATCATGGTAGTTTTTCAAACTGAAGGACAAGAACATCATTATCAGGATCAGGTGTGTTTAATTAGGGTTCGAGCTAAATTTAGCTCTGGCCCTCCAGGAATTGAGACCCCACACCACAATAAAAGGCAAAAACTCATAAGTCAGTTGTACAATCTACAAAAAATCCACCACAAAAACTATAAAACTGTAACTAAAGAAAAAAGTTTGCTTTTAATTTTCTCTGATTCTGAGGATAGTTGAGTCAAACCCGTCTGTCACAGGACAGATCACAGTCTAATAGAGCTGATTTGAGTCCAAACTCAGTTCTGAGCTCATGTGTAGTTCTGTGTTTGGTCTCTGTGTGTCAGTAGTGTAGTGATAGTGTTTGATCAGCGCAGGCATCAGTTCAGTCACTGTGACTCTGACATGACCGAGGTTTTTGTACCACTCTTATCACGTGTGTGATGACACATTACCACTGTGGCTAACTCTGACAGTAATAATGTCCAGCATCTTCAGTCTGGACTCCACTGATGGGTCAGAGTGAATGACAGTCGCAGCTGAGCTGATGCACTGCCACTGAATCTAGATGGAGTTCATGATGAAGAGTGTTTTGCTAAATGAATCAGGAGTTTAGGAGACTTCTCCAGGTTTCTGTAAGTACCAGATTCTTAAATAGTAGTAACGTGGTGGCACTATATTCAGCCACCACCTGTGCTGGTTCTGACAGTTGTCTGCACTGTTTCTCCTGGTTGAGCTGCTGTCGTTGAGGGACTCTGAGTGACGCTCAGATCTGTCCCTCTACACTCTGAAACCACACAACAAGAAGAAAAATCAACTCAAAACTTTGACAATAAAATCTTGAAGAAATGAACTGATATCAAACTTGTGCTCCACAAACCTTGAGCCAACCGCCTCGTGAGAGTCCAGATGAAGATGATGAATGAAGTTCATGTTGATGAAGATTGTTGTGTGTGTCAGTGATGAAGTGTTAAACTCACAGCACTATAAACACTCTCAGAGCACACTGACGGCCATCTGATTCAATTGCAAGACTGATCTGTTTTAAATGAGCTTTATAAGGTAGTGATTTATAACTTATTTTGCACAAAAAATGCAAAAAGGCAAAAATATGAAAATATATTAAGCAAAATACTGAAAATGTATTAAAATCTACAAAAAATTAGTTTAGGTTTTAAGCTTCACATAAATATATGCAATGAGGATTGACTCTCTGCCAAGAAAGTGTTTTTCAGGTTATCAGCTCAAATTATGCCAAGCAAAGCTAGTCATTTAGATAAGTCAAGAGAGCAAAGGGCTTCTTATGTCCTGCAAGAACCAAGAAATCCTAAAGAATTTGCTTTTTTACCTTATTACCATTGGTCCCTAAACTCCCTAAATGAAAGTCGCTCGTTCATTTCATCCTGTCTATCATTGTACCTGCACATCAGGCGGTTTAATCTGTGTTTGCGACACATTATTATTGGACTGGTGTTTTATCATCTATCCAGTTTATTAAGGATTGATTATACCGATTATGTATATATTAAAAACATTAAAACATTTTGATTATTCAAGGTTTTTGTATATGAATTATTTCTAGTGATGTGACGTTCGGCACTGAGGCTTCGAAGCTTGTAATAAAAAAAAAAAAGAAACATCTCACAGTGAAGCACTGTACCCGGGCTTGATTCGTTTGCCAAAAACCACGTGATCTGTGACGTCCGCAGCTTCGTTTCATAACACAAACACGGGATGCTTCTATTCTGTTCACAAATAACACAACCACTGTGCAGGTAAAGTGCACTCACTACACCCCCCCCCCATCTGGTTGAAAAGAAAGAAATTCATAATACAAAATAAGATATTTATATGTGTAGTTTGGGAGTGGTCATTTTGTATATTCATGATCCCAGACACTTTCACTGACCAGTCTATGATAATCTTCAAGTTATTTTGCCATCATCGCCTCTATATGCTAGTCGGGGGGGGGGCCCCCCCCTTGTCTATTTTTCCCTACAAATGTATCTACTGACTCATGTATCTATATTGTGTGTACATAAATGACGGATACAAGAACTTAGTTTATATAGACTTCCATATTTCCCTTTGCTTTATACAGGTTCTCAGCACAAACTAATTTATTATCTGAAAAAGCCCTCCAAAACTGGCTGGACTACTGGGGCCGCCTTCCTGGGACACAAAGACAGCTTTTTCCACCTTTTGACCACAGGATGTCGCTTATTGTGCAGCTAATCTGCAAACAGCTTGGAGTAAATGAACCCTTTTACTGTACAGCTGAGGGGGAAAGCCTCAGTGCTTCGTGAGAGCTTAATTCTCCTCCATCACTAGGTAAAGCGTATCATGAAAGAGACGCTACCGTAGCGTTCTTTTTGAAAAGCAGGGCATGAGGATGGGAGCAGGGAAGTGATGAAGGAGGGTCTTTATAAGCAGCTAGGAGCTGCAGACCAGACGGGCGCGGATACCCAATTAGACTGCAGAGAAACCAATCAGTCTCTTCCTGGGACAGAGAGGACAACAAATCCCTCTCCTCTAAAATACAAAAGAAAAAACACTCCAAATGGAGCCGCTCCTTTGGTCATCAGTGGTTCAGAGGAGCTTAGCTAATGCCTGACAGTTAGGGCTGCTCTGGAGCAGGCCGCTTTCCCAGCACATAAGTTGGCAGGAGCTGACTGGAGCTTCTGGAGCTATGGCTAATTTTTGCTTATGAAAACCAAACTCAAGTGAAATAAGTCAGACTAACTGAAATTAACCTGGGCTTATTTGGTAAACTTGTGTTTTATTAAACAGCCCCCCGGTTAAGGGTGCACCGTGGGAAATCGTTTTAGCATGAGTGTTATGTGATCAACTGAGTAGTTGCACTGACTAGTGAACTAAGGAACTGACTGAGACACACTCTTACTGGGACTGACTGATGACTGAGCTGCAAATCGCGGTTTATCAATAATAGTGAACTTAAAAAAAAAATAGCCAGTACATTTTATAAACTAATCTAAAACCATTTCAAATGAGAGTAAATGTTTTAATACAAATAGCGGTAAATATCTATTTATGAAGGGGATGTCTAATGCTATTTCATGCATTCTGATTTATGTTATAGCTGGATTTTCATGCTAAAGGGATAGTTCCACTCAAAAAATGAAAATTTGGTCATTACTGACTCAATCTCATGCCGCTCCAAAACTATAAGAGACTTTAGCTCATCTTTGAAACACAAATTAAGATATTTTTGATGAAATCCAAGAGCTTTCTGACCTCCATAGACAGCAAGGATCCTACCACGGTCAAGAGACTCAGAAACGCCGCAAGGATAATTGTTAAAATAACCCATGTAACAGCAAGTGGTTCAGGGGATGGATTAGGTGTCCAGGGAGCCACTAGGCTGCTCTTTGTGTGAGCAAACTCCACCCCCCCCCCCCCCCCCAAAAAAAATAAAAAAATAAATAAATCATTTAGTGCCATACATGTCCATATGCAACTACGGTGAACTGGCATACACACACATTGAGACAGCCAACACTACAGTGTTTTCTTTACATTCTCCTTCAAGTGGTGAACCACAAATAGTAAGAGACAAATTACCACCACGGCATGTGGGTAAAATGAAAAATTGAACATTACAAAACAAAACCACAAATACAAACAAGGCCCAGTGCTTAGAATCAACCATTTAATTATGATCAAGAAACACTGGCAGCACAACCAAAACTAACATACTTTGTGCTAAAATAGTCTAAATATTTAGTTTTAAAAACAATTTTAAAAAGCTGGTTATGTCTATTTTGATGTTTCTGCGCAAGTTCAGCAGACAGTGAGGTTCAGGTTTGTTCTGATCAGAACTCGTGAGCATTTCTGGAATATTCCGCCTAAGCTAGCTCATTCCGCAGGGTCGCTCGCTCAACCCAGAATGGCCTCTGCTGCCTGGTTCGAAAATATGTGGAATAAGGGCTGCCTCCGACTAAATTGTTTTCTAATCGACTAGTAGTTGTTCATTTAAGCCATTCGTGGACAAATCGCCCCTTTATATTAATTTATTAATATATTAATTACTTAGGTTAGATACCCTATAGGATAATGAGCATTTACCTAGCCGCACTCAAACGCTCGACCACCGCACGCATAAAGCTTCTGCCACAAAGAACCGGTAAAAGTAATGATTAATTTAGTCTAAAATAGCATGGAGACATTTAATTATTTATTAATAATCTGTGTCGCTGCAAAGATGAAGTTGAAGATGCGGTCTCGCCATGAACGCCAGAGAGAAATGCACATTTCATATGGATTACATATTCAGAGAGTAGCCTATTTATTTTGGTTTGGAATATTTTCGTTTAAAAGTAGACATTTCAAGCTTTCTATAATAGATAGCCTATATTTCTCAAATCTGTGAGGCACAAGCTGAGTTTCCCTTCAGTTCACGTGCAATGCAAGTGGTCGTGTCGGCGCCTTATTACATTGTCTGCTATATATTTGCTTCTTATTTATTAAATACAGGCAATTGGTTGATAAAACATTGATCAAAAGAAATTAAGATACCCTTTAACAAAACGAAAAATCTTTAAAAAAGAGACAACAAAACAAACTTTAATGAAGTGGTCAAAATGTTTACCATGTCTAAAGACATATGGCGCATCTCATGATGTCTCATATCTTCTCATGCGCATGCTCACTTTCACAATCAACACTGATTAAATTAAAAAACATAATGACGTCACTATTTCCAACAGCCCTCAGCCCTGCTGCAAACCGTTGTTGTTAGGTACCTTAAAACGCGCCCGTACAGTATCGGAGCACGCTGCACCAGGAGATGAAGAGAGCTGAGATCACATCACCTCGCACATCTTCGTCTCTGCCACCCAGGGGCTAGCGCGACCAGTGCCGTTGCTGAGAGGCGCTCTGCCTCGACGAGTGGCTGATAGCCTGAAGACGCCCTAGCAATGGTATACCCTTTAGTTGCAGCATCAGTTCAGTCACTGTGACTCTGACTGACCGAGGTTTTTGTATGAACTCTTTATCACTGTGTGAACACATGATCACCCCACCACACTACGCTATATAAAGTTTGTTCATGCAATGAAAGACCTCTGCATGCCAGTAATAATGTGCAGAGCATCTTCAGTCTGGACTCCACTGATGGTCAGAGTGAAATCTCCCTGTTAGATGATCCACTGCCACTGGAATCTAGATGGATTCCTGACTGGGGGACTGGCTGGCTTGTTCCATAATCAGGAGTTTAGGAGCTTCTCCCAGGTTTCTGTAAGTACCAGCTGAGACACTGTTTTCACTACAACAGCAGCTGCATCTCGGTTAAATGTACAGGTTACAGTGACTGATTGTCCAGTTTGAGAGGCGAGCAGCACACTGGAGGAGTTTGAGTCACTGTCACCTGCCCAATGATTCTGTCAAATGAGAAAGATCAAAATCACAAAACCTTTTACAAACATATATCTTCAACAACATAAAAATAACAAGTTAATAACACAATTAATCCTTCCAGACACAAACCTCTACATAATACTGTCACGTCCCAGATCAATATGGTGATGATGAAAGTCCATTTCTGGTTGGTTGTAGTTTCAGTTCTAGTGAGAAACAGTGGGTTGATCATGTTTGATGTTTGTCAGAGTTATAAACACATGCAGAGCACTGAAGCGTGTGTCGCTCATGTAAAAAAAAAACACACTCTCTATGCAAACACTGCAGGAGAATTTAACAAGTTTAAGTTGGTTTATTGTGCTGTTTCACTGAGACTTAAGAAAATATTTAACGATTTCACGTTTAATATTGATCCTTTATTGATTATAAGCAAAATCAAATTTGCAAAGAGCGCTGTTTTTCTTCTGAATACCAGATCAACAGCATGAATGTGAATGTGATATTGCTTTTATAACATTAGTTTAGTTAACAAAAAGTTTTCTAAACTGAGTATTTTTACTTTTTAGACTGCAATATTGTCAGTAGCTACTTTTTTTTGCTCGGTAAGCTGACATAGTGTTCAAAACAAACAGTGTGAATCATTTGAGTGACTGATTCATTGACTCATTGTGTGAAGAACTTTTTATGATGGAATAGATGCCGCACCATTTTGCTTCAAAATCTTGAGCACCATTCACTGCCATTATAAAGCTTGGAAGAGCCAGGACATTATTTAATATAACTCTGATTGTATTCGTCTGAAAGAAGACAGTCATATACACCTAGGATGGCTTGAGGGTGAGAAAAGCATGGGGTAATTTTTATTTTTGGCTGAACTATCCCCTTTAAACAGTTTAACAGGACAGAAGTTCATTTTATATTCTTCAAATGTACGTTTATTCGTGAATAAATGGTTCATAAAGTGCATAATATAAAACAGGCCTACAATAAAAAACATTTTTTATCCATCCTTCATCTCTTGTAAGTCCATTTAACTGATCGTCCCTTTTCCCACGATATATTTGTATATTATTCTTATTATTAGCCTATTATTTATTGGTTTATTTTTATATTTGTTTATATTATTATTTTTCTCCCTTCATTTCAATCTCTTTACTTGAAACGTTCTGATTCTGAATACCTTTTGAGCATGTTGTGCTTTCATTTACTAATGAAACTACGTGAATGATTAATTCCTCAACGAAACACTATAGTATTTATAATTATAGTCTAAGTAATTAGCCTGAAATAAAATGAAATATATGTTAAATTTAAACTGCATTGCCAGCAAACTCCAGTCAGCATAATCAAAGCTTGATTGGCATGTCGAGCATTAAAATAAGCCATTATTTACAAAAGTATTCAGAACGTGAAGCATGTAAGAGATCAAAATAAAGGAAAAAAATTAATATAAACGAATATAAAAATATAACCAATAATAATAGGCTAATAAATAATAATAATATACAAATATTACAGGACAAAAGATAGATCAGTTAATGGGCTTACAAGACTGTAGGATGAATATATACTGTATATATATTTTTTATTGTAGGCCTATTTTATATTATGCACTTTATGTAACATTTATTCACGATAAACGTCATTTGAATGCTGACTATCGCTCGGTAGCCAAGACCTATGGTTAACTATATATTTTAATGATGTAATATTTCTATAATAAATAATATAATAATTTCTTAATTCAAAATAAAATTAAAGGAATCCCAATCTCTGATAATCCAGGTTTTCTATGGTCACGCAGGTTTTGTTTAGGCATTAAACTCGTGGCCACGAGAAAAACATGTTGCTCCCTCAACATAACATCTGGAGGCCACGACACAATATCACGTTCCCACGAGTTAATATATCGTGACCAGGACAAAACTAAGTGAACCGACCGTGTCATCTTACAGACACCGTAGAAAATCACCCAGACCTCAGTCCTGTCTCTGATTTATAAAAGCACACAATCTCTAAAAGCTGCACAGATTCAATCGGTCCAATTTCCAACACATTTAATTCTCCTTTCAGAGAGGATGAATATATGAGGGAGAAAAAAACACTTCCAAAGTGTGACAGAAGCAGAAGACAAAAACAATAATAATAGCAGCTGAGTCTGTGTGTTTGTGAGTCTGATAGAGAATCTGCAGAGACACTGATGGACTTGTGTCTAGTTGTTTCTCTCAACTAAGCTTTGACCTCCGACCTCCATTATTAAGAATGAAGGATTCATTTAGATGATGATTTTATTTTAGATGCATGTGGATGATTTTGTTGTTTCAGATCCTCCTCTGAGCAGCTGCCAGCATCAGTTCAGTCACTGTGACTCTGACTGACCGAAGTTTTTTGTACGACTCTTTATCACTGTGTGGAACACAGAATCACATGCACAGCTACCATCAGAACTTGTTCTGCCAGTGAAAACTCTGACAGTAATAATGGTCCACATATTCAGTCTGGACTCCACTGATGGGCAGAGTGAAATCACTGTTAGATCGCACTGCACTGAATCTAGATGGAGTTCCTGACTGGAGCGGTTTTGTAACGATAAATCAGGAGTTTAGGAGCTTCTCCAGGTTTCTGTAAGAAAACCAGCTGAAATAAAATATTGTCCGAACCACTGCCTGTACACATCTGTGCTGGTTCTACAGCTGATCTGTCACTGTTTTCTCCCTGGTTGAGCTGCTGTCGTTGAGGGACTCTGAGTGACGCTGATCTGTCCCTCTACACTCTGAAAACACACAACAAGAAGAAAATCAACTCAACAACTTTGACAATATAATTGAAGAAATGAATTGATATCAAAACTTGTGCTCCACAAACCTTGAGCAAACGCTGTGAGAGTCCAGATGAAGATGATGATGAAGGTCATGTTGATGAAGATTGTTGTGTGTGTCAGTGATGAAGTGTAAACTCACAGCACTATAAACACTCTCAGAGCACTGAAGCATCTGATCAATATGCAAATGAACTGATCCTGTATTTACCTGAGGCCAGTTATAAGGTAGTTTATTTTAATAACTTTTCAATTTTGCACAAAAACATGCAAAAAGGCAAAAAAAATATGAAAATAGATTAAGCAAAATATTGAAAATGTATTTAAAATATACAAAATATTAAACAGTTTAGGTTTTAATGAGCAGTTCCTTCAGTACATGTTGCATATGAGGATTGACTCTCTGCCAAGAAAAAGTGTTTGTCAGGTATGATTAATTAGCCAAGCAAAGCTAGTCATTTAGCTCAGTCAGGAGAGCAAAGGGCTTTCTGGATAGTCCTGCAAGAACCAAGAAATCCTTAGAATTTGCTTTTACCTATTACCATTTGTCCCTCGCTCCCTAAATGAAGATTGCTCGTTCCTTTCATCCTGTCTATCATTTGTACCTGCACATCAGACGGTTTAATCTTTGTTTTGTACAATTATATTGACTGGTGTTTTATCATCTGATAGGTTTATTAAGGATTGATTATGATTTTGGATATAATAAAACAATTAAAACTTCATGTTAGGATTATCACAAGGTTTTGTTATATGGAATTATTTCTAGTGATTGTGACGTTCGGCACTGAACGGCTTCGAAGTTGTAATAAAAACTTTAAAAAAAGAAAAACATCTCACAGTGAAAGCAACTGTACCGGAGCTTGATTAGTTTGTGCCAAAAACCACGTGATCTGGACGTCCGAAGCGTCGTTTTCACAAAACAAACCACTGTGACCTGCTTACGTAATCTGATTCAAATAACATCAAACCCACTTGTGCAGGTTAACGTGTTCAAGTCACTTCTTTGAAAAGAATAAATTCATAATAACAATTAAATATTTGTATATTGTAATTTTTGTGCGTGGTATGTTTTGTATTATATTCCTGGGGATTCCACAGACACTTTCACTGAACATTCTATGATAATTTCGTTATTTGTAGATCATCGTTTGTCTCTATATGCAATAGCCTTGTCACATGATTTTTTCCACAAATTATTCACGGACTCATGGTATTCATATTGTTAAATAACAAAATGACTGACACAAAGAATTTATTTATATAGACTTCATATTTCTCTGTTGCTTCTATACAGTTTTTCAGCACAAAACTAATTAATTTATAAATTTAACATTAAGGGTTTTTTAGATGCATGAAAAAAATCTGATAACACTAATGTAATTATTTTTTTTTTTCCCACGGCGTCACCAGACATAGAGAATTTAGTTATTGTGGCATCATGTTAAAAAGCTATCATCAGTTAAACTATTAAGTTGTACTGCTGATGATGATAATCCATCGGTAAAAACAACACATCATAACAAAATTTCCAATTGGTAACTGAAAATTAAAATTAAAGAGTTAGTGTCAAATAGAATATACGTTTTGCAAAGCAATAATATTTTGCATTATTTTACATTTGTTTCCATATCTTTCTGACAAATCACAACATACTAATATTTTTCATGTGGACAAGCGTGTTCTGAAATAAATCTAATTAGTATATATATATTTTCTTTTCATTCATTTCATCCCTTATTTACATTTTATAACATACATTTCATCCAAAATTTACATTTTATAATTTAAAAAGAATAATTACATGTATTGATAGCAGCAGCTAAGCCTGACAGTTACATTGTTCTTGATGCAGGTCAGTTCTCCCAGCATATCTGTGTAGAGTGACTGTTCTTGAGCGAATGATTTTTGTCTGCTTAATTCTGGCAATTCAATCAAGTGAAGGTTTGTCATCAGACAACAGGAACTATTATAATTTATAATATTATAATTATTATTATTAAAGGTAACAGAAACTATTTAACCTACTCAAGTTTGCTATAGTGGGAATTTGTATTCGATAGCATGAATATGTTATGTGAAAGTACCCCTAAGTATTGAAATGATCAGTGATTTTTTCTAAGCGAACATATGGCGACATCACAATACTCTATCTGACTGCTGAATGATGTTTTTCTGAAGTTGCAATCCTGGTTTACAATATCGTGAACTTATCAAATAAAGTCAAATGATCAGTTTTGGTCATTTCTGGCTATCTGTTGTGTGTGTTCAAACCATATCAGCTGGTCCCGTAGTGAGCCTCCCGTGAAATAGCGGTAAATATCTCTTCTCTGCAGATCTCTGGAGACTCAGCCGCACTGCTATTTCATGCATCAGCTCTTACTTTCCACGGGGTCGCCAGTCATGCTGGATGCTGGATCGGGTCCAGAGGTCACCGCGGGTGTTCAAATGGAATAAGCGCAGAAGAGCGATCGGGAACGCTCATGTTGTCCCAGCACCATCCTAGCCTCAGCCACCAGACGTTTGGAAGCCTCTAGCAAATTAAGATATTTTTGAGTAATGAATTCCCAGAGCTGACACTGACCTCCATATACAGCAAGAGATCCTACCACGATGTTTCCTCTCGTGAGAACAGCAGCATTCACAGCCATCTCCTGGATAAACATATCCATGGTACATCAGGTCCTTTCAGTAGAGTCTTAATTTTTGCTGTTCATAGATAATACCTTCAAACGCCTTACCAATGTGTTTACAACTGTTTCATTCATCGATGTGTCCCGTTCGGAACCTACAGTTTCAGCTGCTGTTGATGGATCACGACTAGTTGAGAACGCTTGGTTAGCAGTAAATGGGAACTGAAGCTCTTGGGTTTGAACATGTCTCTGCTAGACGGAGCTGCTCTATTCTGAGACGGATCAAATCACGACAAGCTGTCAATGCCATCTGATCGTTCCAGCTCAACTCCCAGCAAGTGTTACTGTTTGATGGCAATTAGCAAGCTCTGAACTGAACAGTTTCACTTCTGCTCATGGCAGTGCTAGACAGTTATGAAGTTTGAGAGAGTAGTTTTGTAACCGTACCCCTAGTAATAAGATACAGCCTAGACGTGCTTCAAGGCAGGGGTGTCAAGTTCAGTCCCTGATTCCATTTTGCCCTGCAGACTTTTGGCTGGACCCGCTTCACTCACCAATAGTCATGTAGTGTTTCCAAAAAGCTAAGGACTAAAAATCCACCACAAAAACTATATTGAGTCTACAAAAAATTTTATAATGAAAACCCTATAATAACTTATACAATATAAAAAAAATCAAAAACAAAAAAAAAATTGTCTAAACACATCTACAAAAACTCCAACCACAAAAACTGAGAAACCTGGGCACCATTGTAACTTTTGTTTAATTTTAGTTTCACTTTAGGGCACTTTAGGTTTTCTCTGAATTCTGAGGATAGTGTGAGTTAAACCGTCTTTCACAGGACCGACATCCCTCAGTCTAATATAGCTGATTTGAGTCCAAACCAGTTCTGAGCTCTGTGTATTCTGTGTTTTGGTCTCTGTGTGTCAGTTAGTGATTGATAGTTGTGTTTGATCAGCTGCAGCAGCATTTCTGTCACTGTGACTCTGACTGACCGAGTTTTGTACGCCGCTTTAATCACTGTGTTAAATACAGCTTGACTGTGATGTAGTGCCAACTCTGCAGTAATATGTCCCACATCTTCATCTGGACTCCACTGGGGGAGGTCAGAGTGAAATCACTGTTAGATCCCTGCCACTGCATCTAGATGGAGTTTTCCTGACTGAGTATGTTTCTTTAAATCGTAAGTTGGGAGCTTCTCCAGGTTTCTGTAAGTACCAGGCTAAATAATAATAAGCACCATTGTAAGCCACATCTCTGCTGGTTCTACAGTTGATCTTCACTGTTTCTCCTGGTTGAGCTGCTGTCGTTGAGGGACTCTGAGTGACGCTGATCTGTCCTCTACACTCTGAAACACACAACAAGAAGAAAATCAACTCAAAACTTTGACAATATACTTGAAGAAATGAATTCATATCAAACTTGTGCTCCACAAACCTTGAGCAAACGCTGTGAGAGTCCAGATGAAGATGATGATGAAGGTCATGTTGATGAAGATTGTTGTGTGTGTCAGTGATGAAGTGTTAAACTCACAGCACTATAAACACTCTCAGAGCACTGAAGCATCTGATCAATATGCAAACACACTCCACATCATTTACCTGAAGACAGCAGAAACAGTTTTACTATTCAGTATCTTTGCTAATATATATATATATATTTTTTTTTTTCATATATATTTATATAAAACAAGAAGCATGTTTTACTTTAATTTTCAGAAACAAGAAGCATGTTTTACTGCATGTTATTTAATTATATATTCTAGGTTGAGCTTCTCCCTCCAAACACTGTTTTAATGATGGGTTTCATTGAGGCTTGGATACTGAGAGCATATAACATCTTTACAAAATATTTGATGTCATCCATGATACTGTATAACAGGTCAAAGGTCAAACAATAAATAAATAAAAAAAATCCTAAAAAATAATTAAAAATAAATCAGCAGGTAAATAAAATTAATGTAAATTCGAGGAATGTATTTTGAGACTGATTATGAAACAAATTATTTTAATCTTCATGAATTAACAAGTATTAAGTATTGAAGAATATTTTGTGCTGTTTTTTTTATAATAATAATTCTTGAGTGATGTTGAGAAGAGCTGGTGTTGAGTCTGATATCAGTGTGTGAGTCTCTTCTCTCTTTCTCTGCTGGAGTTTGTGTTTATTTGAGTGTGACGGAGGTTTTTGTACGACGCTTTCACTAGAATGAAGCACTGTGGTGCACTTTTGGTGGAGGAACTAAACTGACGATCGGTAAGTCTCTTCAATTCTGTCATAAAAATGTATGATATTTGATTAAAAATTTATTCATTTTTAGATTATAAAAATTAAGTTTTCTTTAGATGTCAGTAATTTAATAATTGCAATGTTTCATTTATTTCATCATTTAATTAAGTTGTATATTTCGTGTTGTTTTTAAATCTCATTTATAATTTTACATAAATAAACTAAAACTATTGTTGTATCTTTAGATGTCAGTAATTTATGATATACTCAATTATTTCTTGATATGTACTTTTTGTCTATAATTAATGGTAAATTTAACAATTAACGGTTTTTAGATGTATGAAAAAAGTTTGATAATACTAAATGTATTTGTGTAGACGTCGTCACCAGACAAAGAGAAATTTAGTTATTGATCATGTTAAAAATCAGTCATTTAAACGATTAAGTTTGCTGCTGCTGATGATAATCATTTAAAAAAACAACAACATCACAACAGAAATTTAAAATTGCACTGAAAATTACAATTAATTGTTATTGTCAAAATAGAATAATATTTTTAAAGTACAAATAATATTGCAATTATTTTAATTTGTTTTCCATATCTTATGATGAAATCACAATATACTAATTATTTTTTCAACAATACAAATTTTATAAGATTGAGATTAAAAGTTTACATGTTCTGAAATAAATCTAATTAGTATTGTATTATATAAAAATAATTACAATTAATTCAATCCATCACTTAACAACATATAAAATATAATATTTTTGAATAAATGTTATTTTGTATTTTATATGAATAATTACATGTATTGATAGCAGTACTTTAAAATCTATTTAAGTATTTCTTGATATGATTTTGTCTATAATTCTTGGTAAATTTAACAATAAAAGGTTTGTCATCAGACAACAAGTAACTTGAAGAGCATTTTGAAAATTATTATAATTATTATTATAAAATGTCATTTAAACTATTTAAACTATCAAGTTTGCTGATATTTATGATTGTGAGTCTGAATACCAGGAATATTTCAAAAGTACAATTAATATTGAAATGATCATTAATTTTTTTCTAAGTCATATATCGACATCACAATATAATCATCAATTTTCTTTAATAATGTTTTTTCTAAATTCTGAGGATTATTTCAAATGTATCTTATAAAAATTAAAGTCAAATGATCAGTTTTTCATTTCTGCTTCTGTTGTGTGTGTGTGTGTGTGTGTTTCCAGCTGGTCCAT
>NC_056586.1:8231-11626 GCF_018340385.1 Cyprinus carpio | reverse complement strand
AAATAAAATAATTATCGGTAAACTATACATAATCTATACAAAATTAATGCTTAGCCTGTAGTCTATAGATAGCCTTACTTTTATTAGACTGCAGATCGAAATAAAATAATTATCGGTAATCTATACATAATTTAGGCTATTTGACTGCAGAAAAAACGACTTGTCTAAAACCATTTAATTTGCCATGTTAACTTATGAATTGAAAGACAAGAAACAAATCACAAAAAGAACAGCTGAGGTTATCTTGTAATCAAGAAAGCAAAATTTGACAAAATTACAAAATGAATAGCCTAATAAATCATGTGTGACAGTCAGCGCATCTCCACTGCCTACAATCGCTGTCTTCAGTCGCAAATATTAAACATGTATTAAAAATCTTTGTGAAAACGACTGGCGATGACTGGTTCTTCAATCCTAAAATTATAACCTTTAGACACCACATACTATGTGACTTTTTCTGCCAACTGCCAGCAGCGACTGAGCCCAACTGTACCAGACCCAGTCTGACTATAGACACGATCCGTCGTCAAGACTAATATACATTCACAATCGTCCTGACAGTCTGTAGTGTGTTCTCGGATTAGGAGAAACAATTATGTCACTGATCTTCAAGAGGAGGCAAAGGTCATTCCAGAGGTACAGACCATTAAAACTTATTAAAATTAAATTAATCATTGAAATGCTTTGATCATTTAGAAACACCCATCTTTGAGTCAGTAGTTATTAGAAATATATTTTAGAAACTTTCATTTTCTGTAAAGCTGCTTTGCAACGATTTGTATCGGGAAAAACTACACAAATAAACTTGAATTGGGTAAACGATTTATGCAAAACTTATATAGAAAAACTACACAAATAAACTTGAATTGAAAATGATTTATAAAAACAACATCTTAATTAACTTGAGATGAAGGAGCTACTTGAGAAACTGCTCAAGAACATGTTTATGTTGCTGTTGCAACACAATGACTTTACTGTATGACTGTATAATAAGATGAGTGTATTGTACAAAATCAAAACAGCATATTATACCATTGTTGTACACACTCTGTTTTCTCTGATTCTGAGCATAGTTAAGTCAAACCCGTCTGTCACAGGACACCATGTTCTGGGATAGACAGATCACTATCCTAATAGAGATGATTTGGACTCTGAACTCCGCAAGTTCTGGAGCTCATGTGCGTAGTTCTTTGTGTTCTGGTCTCTGTGGTGTCATAGCAGTGAGTGATAGTGTTTGATCAGCTGCAGCATCAGTTCAGTCACTGTGACTCTGACTGACCGGAGGTTTTGTACATACTCTTTATCACTGTAAGTGAACACATATTTGCTGCTGATGTAGTACATGTACTCTGACAGTAATGAATGTCCAGCATCTTCAGTCCTGGACTCCACTGATGGAGTCAGAGTGAAATCACTGCATAGGATCCACTGCCACTGAATCTAGATGACGTTTCCTGACTGGAGGGTGTTTGTTAAATAAATCAGGAGTTTCTAGGAGTTTCTCAGGTTTCTGCAAGCGCCCAGACACACACATGCCATGCTGGGCTGCAGGGTGCAGCAGTACACATCATCACAGCGCATTTTTCTCCTGGTGTGACAGTTTTCACTGGAAAGGAGTCTGAGGTGACATGATCTGTGCTTTACACCCTGAAAAACAAACATTTATTAGTCCATAAAAATATATTATTTGACATATAATACAATTATTTAATTAATATTATTTAAAATATTATCACTATTCCACCTTGTTAGGTATGAAGCAGTATGAAAGCGGTCCAGATAGAGATGATGAGGCCGGTCCTGTTTGATGAAGACTTCGTGTGTTGTGTCAGTGATGAAGTGTAAAACTCACAGCACTATAAACACCTCTCAAGAGCACTGCAGATATCCTGATCAATATGCAAACACACTCCTGCATCTTTTACCTGAGGGAAGACAGTCACTCAGTCGCAGTCATAGGCCTAGAATAACAACAACAATTCCTGAAGTGAGAAAATCTAGAAAAAAAAAAAAACAGGCCAATCTTCTATTAGCTAAAACTATTTAAAAACTGTATCATTCAATGTTATTCTGAAAACATCTTCAAGACCAACTGTAGTATATTAACATTAATCTTTCCTGTGAGACTTTGAGACATATTTGTTAGTTGGATTGAACACGCGTTAACCCAAACATTTATGTCAAATAAATGCTGGATGTTCTGCAGGTTTTTTACAGACATAGATATCAACACGTGTCTCTATCAATCACTGAATCAACTAGATTTGATTAATGGTCGGTCACACTTGAGTATAAAGCGTAAAATTTTCATAAATTCAGTTGTCATGCTTTATTAATAACACAGACAGGATAAAGCAGATGAAATTGTGAAAGTAAATTGCAGGTGATGTCTGCGGTGAGCTGATGTGTTTGTTGGAGACTCAGTTGATGTGTGTTTGTTCAGTTAGTGAAGGAAGCGTTCAGGAGGTTTTGTTCAGCTGCCATCTATTAGTTTGTAAATCACTGTGGAAGGTGGACTCGGCAGCCGGCACCAAACGGGATGTTAGCAAGTAAGTCAATCCTCATTGAATATTATTAATACAACAACAGCGGCTGTTAAACCACTTTGTTGCTCTATATACAATGATGCATGCTTTGTCTTATGTAGTTTTACTTATGTGTACTAATATTTACTTATTTAGTTTGACTTGAGATGTTTAGCAGTCAACATTGTAAAGATGGTTTTATTCTCATGGCATCTTTTTTTTTCATCCAGTGAACTAAAATAATTTCATTTTATTTCTTAATGACTTGAGTTTTCAGAGCTTCAGCTCTTTATTCTTCATTGATAATTAAATTCTAAATGTTTAAAAGTACTTTTCAGAAATCAAATGTATCTGCTCTGCTTTGTGTGCTTCATACAAGTTGTATTTCAGTTATTTTAAAAAATTTATGATTTAATTACAGTTCAGTCAATAAATAAAATACAACTGTAACTTTAAGTCTTTGTGTTCTTTGTGTTCTTTTTTGTTATTTTTGTTGTGGGTCTTTCTTTGGATCAGGGCTTTAACTCACATTTAAAACAAAAAATTGGAAACTTAACTCAATGGACCATGAAAAAAACACCTGCAGATACACAATGAAACAACATGAACTTCACAAATATTAGACACATTTAATAAGATTAAGTGGGTTAGATTAACATTTAGCAAGTGTAAAACTGAATAAATTCTTTATATATTTTATTTAATATCCATTAAAATTCAAACTCACAGTTTCACTGTTTGATTGGTTCAATGTTCTGAACTGGAACAGTTTCACTTCTGCTCATGCAGTCATGAGACAGTTATGAAGTTTGAGTGGTAGTTTTATAAGACTTACACAACTTGTGAATGAACTGTTTAGGGATGGAGACT
>NC_056586.1:7819-7923 GCF_018340385.1 Cyprinus carpio | reverse complement strand
GAGCTTTGCAGCATAAATCAGGAGTTTAGGAGCTTCTCCAGGTTTCTGTAAGTACCAGGCTAAAAAATAATAAGCACCATTGTAATACACATCTTACAGTTGAT
>NC_056586.1:7161-7770 GCF_018340385.1 Cyprinus carpio | reverse complement strand
ACACTCTGAAACACACAACAAAGAAGAAAATCAGCACAAAACTTTTGACAATATTCTTGAAGAAATTAGTTTGATATCAAACTTGTGCTCCACAAGCCTTGAGCAAACGCTGTGGTCGGTGAAGATGATGATGAGAGTCATGTTGATGAAGATTGTTGTGTGTGTCAGTGATGAAGTGTTAAACTCCTTTTTCTCACACGGCTTACTCTCAGAGCACTTCAAGAAGCATCTGATCAATGAAATACAAAACACGCTCACATCATTTACTGAAGACAGTCACTCAGACACAAAATACTGTTACTAATTAATCTTTCAATATTAGATCTTCTAATAGCCAAGCTATTATAAATTATATCAGATCATTCACTTCTGAATAAATCTACAAGAACAACTTTAGTATATGATCCTGACTCTCTCCTGCGAGACTTTGAGAATATTTTTGACTGTAGTTGGATAAAAACATGACTGTTAATTCATAAATTTTATGCCAAATCCATGGATGTTCTGCAGGTATTTACAGACATGAGGATCATCACACGTGTCTCTGTCAATCACTGAATCAACTGAGTTTGATTGTGTCACATATGACATAAAAGTTCATTTCTTTCA
>NC_056586.1:3135-6967 GCF_018340385.1 Cyprinus carpio | reverse complement strand
TAAGTCAATCATCATTTAATATTAATATACAACAACTGGCCTGTTAAGCACTTTTGTTGCTCCTGAAAGGATGCATTTTGCAGCTTATGTATATATTTAAATTTTATTTTTAATTCACATTGAATGTATGGCAGGCAACATCTTAAACATGGTTTTCATTGTCATGGCATCTTTTTTTTTCATCCAGTAAACTATCATTATTTCTATTATTAGTTAATAACTTGATCTTATGAGTTTTAAGAGCTTTGGCTCTTTTTTTCTCATTGATACTTAAATTCTAAATATTAAAAAGGTGCAGTGATAGAAACTATTGTAATTTTGGCACCACTTTGATTTTTCTTGAAAATCCAAGACATAAGTAATTAAACTAAAATTTCATATTAGTGTGTTGATTTTTAAGTTAAGCCTGTGGATATTTTCAAACTGGAAATTCTGGATGCTTAATTGTACTTTTGCTAATATTTGATAGATTAACAATTTATAGTAGACATGTGAGACAAAAATTCAAACTTTTGTACCCAGTCTTCTCATGCTGCCATCAAACATTGTAATGAACTCCTGCAGTTAATATGTTTATTCACATCTGATCTTTGATGCTTTTAATCAAAGTGACTAACACTGAATATATGTAAAATAATATACTTTCAATTAATATTTTCCCAAAATGTCATTGCTCTGCTGATCACAGGCTTGGAAAAAAAATCATTCAGTTGAGTTGCTGTTTAATGTTGCTAAAATTACTAATGAATCTATCATTGTATTAATTGCTCATATATTTTTCATGAATCTTTAATTACTTTTAATAAAATATATTATCTATGATACATTTAAAAAAAAAATACCACAAATCAATATATTTCACCAAACTTTCATTACTTTTCTGATCGCTGGCTTTGTAAAAATTAATTCTGATCGCTACTGTAAAAATTTAACGGTGTGACTTGCTGTTTAATGCTGCTAAAGCCAGCAATAACCTTATCACTGTATTAATTTGTTTGTATACTTTTTGTGAATCTAAAAGGAGGGAAATGCTTTCTTTCTTGACTGAGTTGACTGCTGTGTGTTTGCTGGGGTGTCACTGCCCTAGTGGAGCTGCCCCACGCTTCCTCCAGTGCAGAGATTCCAAAGAAGACAGCTGACACTGGTGTGTAATAGCAAGGGCTCTTCCCCTGGCCAGACTGGAGCCTGAGCTGGAAGGTGGACGGAGCAGCAGGTCTCAGAGAGCAGCTGGGGTTCCTGGAGAAGGATCGTCTGTACAGCTGAGCAGCAGCCTGACTCTCTCTGATGCTGGAGGATGAGAGCGCCTCAGTGAGCTGTGAGGCCACACGGAGCTGCCAGCCTGGGCGCCACTGGACACGGATTCCAGACAGCAGTGTTCAGAGTAGATCTGCTGCTCTTCTCACTCATGTCTCTACATGGAGACTAACAGCACACATGAGCCAATTCTTTCTATTCTCCATTATCCGTATTTCAGTCGCCGTGATCTGCATCTGCTCTGCTTTGTGTGCTTCATACAAGAATATATGTGTGTGCTTTATCATTCATTCAGTGATGGTTTTATTAAAATTGAAATTCAATAAATAAAATAGTAACTTTATCTATTTGCAATCTTTTGTGTCATTTTCATTTCATGTCTTTCATTTTATAAATAAATTGCTTATTGGACTGTTAAAACACTTGCAGATTAATAACAGAACAAGATCATGCAGCCAAATTATGAACCTCAAAGATATAATGATAGATAAATGTAATTGTTTTGAAGATAAAACATGCTTAAGAGACATACAGAATTAATCTCTCAGTGTTTATTAAAATTTAATCTTTATTTAAAGTAACATCAGTCTCCTCTGAGGATGATGAAGATCTGCTCTATTCTGAGAGAAACACAATCACTGCACAAAAACAATCAAACAAACAGTATAACTCAAATTATAAACTCAACACACTGTTTCACTCATTATTCTGCGAAACAAAACAATATACGAGACTAACACAGATACTAATCATTTGTTCACAGGCAGATCACATCAACATACTCATCAGAAACATATTATCACCATATAATAATTTTTACCGGATCTCATATCAACAAAAGGAGGAGTTCAACAAAAGTTGATTAAAGTTCAGCTAAAACCCTAAGAATCACTCATATTGGCAGAGGTCAGAGGTCATCTCAGAGGTCACAGGTTAAGTTAGAGCTGTTATAGTGCATGTATCTGAAGGCTCTGTAATCACAATCATGAATTTTACACTATAAATTATCATTTAGTGAACCTGCAAGCTCTGGATACACATTTCTGTGCCTTTATTGCCCCTTGATTTGACTTTTCTCAGTGTGTTTTGAAAATGAATCTGATCTGTAAGAGCTCAAAATCTCAGAGCTTTCAATATCCAAACAGAAAATATTAAACCCATTAAAAAACAAAACACACAAATTAAAAGTGTGAGAGAAGGAAATTATGAATCTGAGGAAATAATAAAACTCGCAATTTCAAAGTGTGAGAGAAGGAAACACCCATTCCAAAGTGTGGAGTGAAGAAAAGGACAAAAAGTAATAATCTAAGACCAACACGGCTGAAGTGTGTGTGTGTTTCAGGAAACTGATAGAGACTCTGCAGAGACACCCGGATGAACTTGTGTCTAGTTGCTTCTCTCGACTCAATGTTTTTCTTTGACCTCCAACCTCCATTGCTGGCTAAGAATGAAGGATTCATTTAGATGATTTTATTTCAATTGTGTATGTGTGATAATGTTGTTTCAGATCCCTCCTTGAGCAGCTGCAGCATCAGTTCAGTCACTGTGACTCTGACTGGACTGAGGTTTTTGTACCTACTCCCTTTATCACTGTGAACACATAATCACCTGCACAGCTACTCAAGAAAATTTGTTCTCTGCAGTGAAAACTCTGGACAGTAATAATAAACCAGCATCTTCAGTCTGACTCCACTGATGGTCAGAGTGAAATCACTGTTAGATCCACTGCCACTGAATCTAGATGGAGTTCCTGGGATCGACGGTTGCTTGCAAAAAGCATAAATCAGGAGTTTAGGAGCTTCTCCAGGTTTCTGTAAGTACCAGCTGGAAATAGTGTGTCCCAGAATAATCCGGAACACATTCTGTGCTGGTTCTACAGTTGATCTTCACCGTTTCTCCTGGTTGAGCTGCTGTCGCTGAGGGGATCTCCTGAGTGATGCCGGATCTGTCCCTCTACACTCTGGAAACACACAACAAGCAGCGAAAATCAACCTCAAAACTTTGACAATATATACTTGAAGAAATGAATTGATATCAAACTTGTGCTCCACAAACCTTGAGCAAACGCTGTGAGAGTCCAGATGAAGATGATGATGAAGGTCATGTTGATGAAGATTGCTGTGTGTGTCAGTGATGAAGTGTTAAACTCACAGGCACTATAAACACCCTCAGAGCACTGAAGCATTCGGAACAATATGCAAATGAACTGACTTCTATTTAAATGAGCTTTGATAAGGTAGTTATTTTAATATCTCTCAATTTTGCACACAAAATGCAAAAGGCAAGAATATGAAAAATATATTAAGCAAAAATATTGAAAAATGTATTAAAAATATGCCAAAATATTAGTTTAGGGTTTTAAGCTTCACATACATGTGTATGCATATTGAGGATTGACTCTCTGCCAAGAAAGTGTTTGTCAGGTTATCAGCTCACCACAAGCAAAAGCTATCATTTAGCCAGTCAAGAGAGCAAAGGGCTTCTTATGTCCTGCAAGAACTAAGAAATCCTTAGAATTTGCTTTTTACCATACCATTGGTCCCTCGCCTCCCTAAATGAAGAATACGTAACTGAACGA
>NC_056586.1:2941-3009 GCF_018340385.1 Cyprinus carpio | reverse complement strand
TGAAGCACTGTACCGGAGCTTGATTCGTTTTGCCAAAAACCACGTGATCTGTGACGTCCGAAGTTTTT
>NC_056586.1:1690-2461 GCF_018340385.1 Cyprinus carpio | reverse complement strand
AGCAGGGCATGAGGCTGGAGCAGGAAGTGATGAAGGAGGTCTTTATAAGCAGCTAGGAGTCAGGTCATGCTAGGAGAAGGTCATGTTGATGAAGATTGTTGTGTGTGTCAGTGATGAAGTGTTAAACTCACAGCACTATAAACACTCTCAGAGCACTGAAGCATCTGATCAATATGCAAACACACTCCTCATCATTTACCTGAAGACAGCAGATGCATCATTTTGCCATCTTTGTTAATACATCTCTATTTACCATTTACCAAATCTCTATTTATCTTTATTTCTTCTAAAACCGACACTCATGATTTACTGCACATTATTTTGGGTCAAGCTTGTGTCTCTAAACACTGTTTTAATGATCAGTTTCATTCAGACTTTGATGCTGAGAGCATTTAATAACTGTCTTACACATTTTATATCATCCATGATTCTGTATTACAGGTCAAAGGTCATCCAATACAGACTCATCATCATGGGGGCAGTGGTGGCATAATGGATAGAGAGTAGGCCTTGTAACCCAAAGGTCATAGGTTTGAGTCTTTGTACTGGAAAGAATTGTAGGTGGAGGGAGTGAATGACCAGTGCTCTCCTTCTTCCTCAATACTACAACCCCTGACCAAGACACTGAACCCCCAGCTGCTCTGTGTGTGTTTGAACACAGATCACAAAGTTTCCAATTTTATAACAAAAAAAAAAATATTTTTTTTAATATATGAACATTTTGTGCTGTTTTTCACAATAATCCATGAGTGATGTTGAGAAGAGCTGCTG
>NC_056586.1:0-156 GCF_018340385.1 Cyprinus carpio | reverse complement strand
ACTCACAGTTTCACTGTTTGATTGGTTCAACGCTCTGAACTGGAACAGTTTCACTTCTGCTCACGGACTGATAAGACAATTATGAAGATTGAGAGGTAGTTTCATAAGAAAAACTACAACATTGGAAATGAGAAAATTGTTGTGTGCTTTTTGTTT
>NC_056585.1:30362972-30475081 GCF_018340385.1 Cyprinus carpio | reverse complement strand
ACAGAACTGGTGAAGGTCGGGCGGGTCAATGGGACCCGCGCAAATCTGGCATGTAGCAGCCATTGGATGCCCACCTTGAACTACTGTCCGCTTCTCTTAACACGCCGCAGAACGATAGAAAGAAATCATAATCCTCAAGCTGCAATGTCATGTGGCAATCAAAAACCGTGATAATATGAAAATCTGCATGGGCTAACCACACGGAAGATGGTGAAGATTGGCTGGCTTCATTTCAAGATGATAGGACACCAATGACTACAGATGGGCCTTTCCAAGCAGCCAATCAGGAGACATCCGATTGTATGTTACGAGGGAAATGGAAAACCTGAGACCGGGTATTCTGTCTCAAAAGTAGAGGCCCTTGTATCTTCTAAACAGCAAGAAACCACAAGTTCGCATCAGTTCCTCCTGTATGTTTATACACTCGGGCTGAAAGAACGCCAATCATCATTCAAAGGTCTTGACCCCAGACCCAAGAAAGTGTTACACCGGACCTAGAGTTCAGAGCATCTTAGAGGAATATGCAACGGGGTTTGCATGGAAAAGCAACAGTTAGGATGGACTTGTTGCACAATAAACATGATTTGTTTGAAGTCCCACGTTTGCCACCAGGTTGGATTGAAAGAACTCAAATCAATATGTCTTCACTCTTGGAGGAAGTATACCTGCAAAACGCCATTTCCATCTGCCCCTACTTACGGGAAACTGTAAACTTTTTTAGAAGTTGTCGCCCATGGTTCCGGCACTCCCCAACGTATTCCAATTCGCAGCTTCTGCGATTCTCTTCGGAACGGCAGACGTTTCGATCATGCAATGCCACGCTCTTTATTTGAAGGACACATTCAACAGATAGTCTTTTTCCACAGCGTAGGACTTGAGAACTTCCTGCTCAAGCGTCCTCGTTGGGCACCAGCCCAGCATCCGCTCATAAGAATTTCCCGAAAAAGCCCCTCTTCTACAGGAATGCATCCTGCATCCCTGAGAATAATCCGGCCCATATCCCGCCAGCGGAAGAAGACGAGTTACCAGTGATGGTTACGCCAGTTCTGGCGAGCTCGTTCTTCATCCAACGGTTTTCCAATGATAGTGCTTACTATGCTCTGCAGGCTAAAACGATTCTTTGTTTGGCTGCACCTTGAAGCAGTGATAGGGTTGAAGCGGATTTAAAGGATTTAATCCGCCTACTGTCTTGAACACATAATGCCCATTTTGAAGATCATATGCAATGACGGTTAGACAGAGAAGTAGAAGTGGTTTTGTAAACGACCTAATTACCCATGTAAAAACTGTATGGCAGCCACGTGCTACTGTAGTAAATTTACTCAAGGCTCAGACCGATTTTTGTCGCACTGTACAGTGTTATCCAAACTGTTCCAGATTGTAGGAGGAGCTGGCCTCAATTGCACGTCCGCATTCCTTCACACACTCCACACCGGCGCAACACAGATGAAGTGCCGTCCATCAACTAGACATTTATCTGTTATTTTACGTTGGGAAGACTAATTTTTAATCGTGGGGCGAATTTTTACCGGGATCGCAAAAGCGCTAAGATAGTGCCCATCTCTACTTGAAAAATGGAGCTGCTTCACATCGGATCAAAGTGGCAATCTAAATTAAAATATCAAAAAGTGCAAAAGCTTGCGGTTTGCATGAAGGTTGATTTATTATTATAAGTTTATGTTAAAGGAATCTTTTGAAAGATTACTGCAGATGTTCACAGGCATGGCTAATTAACAGCCATAACCAGCTCTAGAGCAAATAGGAGTAGGGCTACACGCTATCATTTACATTCCTCGTCCCTGGTGTTGCGGCACCACCTGTGTCTGCCATGTGCCAAAAACGTGCTTGTGACCAACATGCATGAACTGTAAGAAACGACGAACATTCTAGCAGTTGGGATCCCGAAGCTTACAACAAAGTTGCGCTTGCTAAGCAACCCTTTAGCTTAATGTAGTTCAAAGTGGAAAGTAGTTCTCAGGTACGTTCTTAAAACACACCCACTACGGAGTGTATGGACACAGCAAACCTGGTAGTCTGCATGACTGCATGGGATATTAGCACAGCGTGACACAATCTTAATTAAAATGACAAACGAGAGGAAGAGGCCTTTCATGGAGGAATGAGTGATGGGTGATGATTCCTTCCATGCAAAACCCCCCTTCTGGAGCGCACAATATCTCATTCAACAGCGCTATTGCGAATACAGAAAAATCTGAAAGAACCCTTGCAGCAAATACACTGGTTGATGTTTACTGGGAATGTTCCATATTATTTTCACGCCCGGCCTGTGAACCTGTCATTGTCACTCAGCTTCAAGAATAAGAGCACAGCTTTCCCAGGAAAATAAGTTGTCAGACTATTGTGCTTGGATTTACGGGACCAATAGTGCTGTCTTTTGCATCAGGGTCTCTGTCGCAATTTTAATAAGGTGCTGGGCACAAGCGCAGGGATAGGAGTTGGGGATGAGAGGATAAATTCTGCAACCCTTGCGTTTCTCACTGGATGGTGGCTTTTCATAAAGAGATTAAGATCTTTAAATGAAAAACCAGGGCATGGATGACGTGTTTTGTTTCCTCTAAAGACGAGACTTTGAAGTTCAAATTAGGCTTGAATCCGACACAACCTAGGCTCAACGGCCCAGTCTGTCCCTTCTTGATCCTTCTTCGTCAATCGTGTCTTTGCAGCAACTAATCACATCAGACGGTGTGATTATTTTGATTGGTCCTTTCCCCCCTGTGGTGAGCAAAAACACTGAGCAAGTTTTCATTCACAGTTACTGTTCTGTGTGCAGTTCGCATTTGACTTGCTATTGGATATGTGTGTGCCGCGATCGGATGGATACATGTCAAGATGATCAACACATCAATAACAGAGCATAATGACTTGCTGGTCACCATGACAGGAGGATGCAACAAAAAAAAGAAAACTGGGACTCCTTGTTTGTTACAGCATTCACACTCACGGAAACGCACAGCGCAGTGTTGAACACGGGCTGTGTCGCGAGGCAAAGACGAGAGATAAATTTGCTTTCCATTGATTAATCCTCATTAAGGAGGAACATCACTCTACAACACGCTTCACATAGTGACTAGTAGCCATCATGACAAGGGACTTTTACGGGGGGTTACGGGATGAATGAGATACGCCAATGAGGACAGACAGGATGGCATGAGCTAGCAGTGGCAGGCTCCCACCACTTCTGTTGATATTGTGGTACAGCTTCCGGGGTTAACTGCCACTTCAGTTCATTTAATATTTCTTGCACTCATCAATCCCCGTGTTACCCACTACTCAGCCCACCCCCGCAGCTCCAGCTGGAGTTACGATCCAGCCATTCCATGTTGCACAGTTCTGTTTGCCCACAAGGGAACTTCGGGTCACAGTTGGCTCGTGGCACAAACCTGGATCACAAATGCTGCTCTCTTCAGAGCTAAACTGAGACGCATCCGCAACACCTAGCAACATATGGAATTTTGTGTTTTTTTCACACATTCCTCTACTCTCACCCATCCCTTATTACTCTCTGTCTTTCTGTAGACCGTTCAGATCAGGGTCCTTGACTGGAAGTCACTGCAGTCCACATTCAAAACTAGTCGCAGGAATATCACTAGAGGCTACTGTCTCAAAAAGAATAAATGCTAGCCACCACACAAAGAGCAGCGTGACCAACAGTTGTATCTGTATGACTTGAATATGGCACAAAGGGACGGAGGTTATTTTGATTGCCTCAGCTATTGATGTGGTGGCGCCAACAAACGCTAACCTGTGCCTAGGGTAGAGAGTTGTGGTTCCACTACAAGGTGACGTGTCCATGTGTGTGTATGCCACCATGACAATTACGACCACTGATTATTTGGTTCTAGAGGGGCAGGTTAGGGCAATTTTTGGTGTGTCAATATACCTGCTCAAGGCACTGGACGCACAGCATGCAAAGACGCTGGCTCCAAAATTTTGTGACAAGGCGCAATCCCGCACGGCGACGCATTATTTGTGACTTATTCCAGTGAGGGCATGAAGGGTACCAGAGCATATGATCAGTGGGAAAGCCCGCTTCCTCCGCAGTAATTGAGGCCGTATAAAGTCTCCAGAACTTCAATTCCTACTTTAGTCAGTATTAACCTTCATGGCACTGTGTACCCATTCAAGTCGAGAGGCAATTCATTTTGGGCGTGGACTGTATTAACATTCTCGAGACCTTCACTCAGCACAAATCTGCAGGTGACACATCAGCACCATTGCCATTTTTCATGCAAATCCACCAAATCTGTGCAAACACACTGACCAGATGTACTGCAGTCCTGGTTGCTTATACTTTTTTACAATGACAGATTCGGGGGGGGCCTTCAACAAGAGGTATGAGTGTCACCTTCAACAGAAATCATATCTTTTTCAAGCCTATAACACAAAACACATGCCAACAGACATCATGTTTAGGGCACAGAATAAAACAGTTGGTGAAACATTTTAAATATATGATTTTAATGAATTATAACACTTGATTAGTTAAGCCTGTGTGTTGTCGGCTACAGGAAATAACCTTTGTGAACTAAAATATAAACACTCCTGGTCATTTAGCTCCAGTCCGTTTGTTCCAATAGGTGTGTGGGGTCTTGTTTCTGGTGGGGACGTTAGATAATCTGAATGCACACAGACTCATTGGGAACTTGTGTCACCGTGGGGACCTAAGACAAGTCAAAAGCTCGCCTTTAGTTATTTTTGTATAGCGCTTTATACAATACAGATTGAGACAAAAGCAGCTTTAACAGTGTTAACCAGGAAAAAAATGCTGATGAATGCAAGAGCACAATAGAAAACTAGTCGTTGATATCAGTTAAATTGAGGGTCGTGCCGATGGGGAAACAAGCTTATTAAATCAGAATAATTCGTTTTTTTTTTGGGGATTTAAAATGTAAAAACACAGAACGTTTTCTGTGAGGGGTAGGTTTAGGGGTAGGGTTAGGGTATGGGGATAGAAAACACTGTTTAGACGGTATAAAAACCATTACGCCTATGGAGAGTCCCCACAAGGATAGCAAACCAGACGTGTGTGTGTTTTCCCCATGTATATATATTTTTTTATATATATTAATAGTAATACAAGTGTTATGCAGGTTTAAATATATATAGCAATGTAAGTGTACACATAAGTGTTTTTTTTTTTTTTTTTTTTTTTTTTTTTTTTAAGAAATCTCAATTTTGGTGCGACAAATATTGACAAAAATCAGTATTCAAGTGTTCACTGCACTGGGGAGGAATGGAGACTTGTTCCTGAACAGGAGGAAGCAGCAAAACAAAGCTTTTTTTTCCCCTATTCTTGAGATAGGGCTGAGTGACAGCCATCCTACAGTCATTACTATGTGTGCAATATTGGCAAACGGTGTCCTCAGCATGATCCACTTTATAAAAAGGGGTCCTGGTTAGCATAAGCAGGGAGAAGCAATAGACCAAGACATTTTCTATCTCTGTCTCTCTCTCTCTCTCACACACACACACACACACACACACACACACAGAGTGTCCTCTGGGAGAGCAGATGGCAGTCACTCTCAGGTGAGCGGCCTATGAATGTTTTGTCACACCTAAAACGGCCCCTTCCTTGATTCTGTCAGTCAGCATACAGGGGAGGAATTCAGGTGACCTTTTCTTGTAATAGCAGCTCCTGCCCTTTGTTGTTTTTAAATTAAATCAAGAGGTAAAAGATGATTTTATTTCCCTTTCAAACCCTTTCTTTTGGGATCACGCATGATGGAAATGACAATGAAGCAGGCAAATGAGGCAAGTAAAAAGCCACCCAAAAATAAATAAATCCACAGCTCATTTGCTTCCATTCTGAGAAGGGAAAAAGGTTCCACGTGATAGAACCGAGTGCTTGTATCAGTTAGTTAATTTGACCATACCGTAATTGATGGCCGATTTATGTTAAAAAATCACCAGTCTCTCTTTCAATATTGGAAAAGATTTCCCTCTAAAAAGGGCTTGTGCACATTTCATTGCCAATGCAAACTGCCATACAAACCAATATAAAGCTGGAGCACTGAGCCGGGACCGCAGTGAAATCGGAGCAGTAGTGCATAGGCCAAGAGGTCTATTGAGTTGAGTCTAAAGAGATGTGTGTGTTTTGTGTGGTCTTTGACAGGCATCTTTGAGCAGGGAAGAGAGTGATTTACACTCACCTGGTGAAGTCTGTCATCTCCATCATAATCATGCACATTTGCTTGGCCAAAACGATGATGTCATTTCCGCTGTCATCCCACTTGGATACCTCGGCCGTCCAGCTTGCTCTTCTCCTCCTGGAAACTGGCCACCTGCTCGGCAATCTTCGCCTTCTGCTCCTGGGGTAGCTGAGCCATGATGGCCTGCCAATTCCAGAGAGAAGCTCATATATAACAAACCGTACATAAATCTGCTCACGATATGCTAATCTATGACTGTTAATGAGGAAAAGAGACGACAGGATTTGCAATTGAAAAAGAAAATTGAAGTTCTATCCCTTTTCCCGCCTTCTTTTCTTTGCTCTCTCTCTTGCACCTTCCTTTGTCCCTTCTCTCAGTCTCTTTCTCTCTCTCATTTCTTGCATGACCAGTCCGGGCCGGGCGAGCAGGAGAGATTTTACAGCTTTGGCTGGTGGCGTATGGGCTATGAAAACATCCTCTAATTCTGTAAAAGGTTCACAACCTTTCAGAACTTTGCTGAGCAATGCTTTCTGCAGCCTCAATAGCCCTACACAACTCAAATGAGGAGGCCAGTGGAATATGTGAAACTGCAGTCAGCACATCAAAGATCAACAGAAAAAGATTTATTTTCTCTCTCTCTGTTCAATGTTTTGGGGCAGCACAACTTTAATACGAATAATAAGAATTTCAACATTAAAAAGAACCATTCTTGAGCACCAAATCAGAATATTACAATCATTTCTGAATGACTGGAGTAATTGCTTCTGAATATTCAGCTTTGGCATCATAGGAATAAATTACATTTTAAAAAATATAAAAATAGAAATGCTGTTTTTTTATTATGTAATAATATTTTACAATTTTTCTGTCACACCTGGTTAGGACATGCTCAGACGCTTTCTGGAAAAAAAAAAAAAAAAAAAAAAAAAAAAAAAAAGACAAAAAAAAAGAAAGAAAACACATCAGACTGCCCTAATTGAGATAAACCTTTCTTGCAATTTCTCACCAAGAATGAAATTTTTTGGCCTCATAAACTGAATGTTTTTCTATTTTGAAGTTGGAGCACCGGCACACATTAGTGCATTAGCTGAGTGACTGGGATTCCCACTGGAGCTGGGGACTAAATCAAAAGCCTCTGGGGGGGTGGAACAGGAGGCTGGACAGTTATTACAGACTTATGCAATCACATTCTCACTCAAGCACAACTTCCACTGCCCTGTTTTCTACAACTCTCTAAACAAAAATACTACTTGCTTCCCCAGCAACAAGGTTCAACAGAAAATGTAAGTCTTCTGCAGCGCTTTTATCTTTAACTAGAGCTTTCTGTTCAAGTCTTGAGCTCTTAAGGTCTCATGCCATCCCCTAGATGATTACAGATATTATTTTTTATTCGTACGAAATATTTTTTTCGTAATGTTTTTAGTTTTCATCAACATGCCCACATTACCATGAAAAAGGAGGGTGAGAGATCTGTAATTATATTCGTGCGAGCATGGGCAACAAAGAATATGCGATGGGCACAACGGATGTAAATATGAATAGATGACAGCCTTACACGACCAGGAACAATTCTTACTGACAAAAGAAAATGCTAATTTTTAAAATGCATTCATAAAAAAAAAAATAATAATTTGGGCCACATACTGCTTTCCATTAGTGCTGTCACACAAATTATCAGGAACTCAGAAGCAGTGCTCACAGAAAAAGCCAGCACTCTTACTAACAAGATCCCCAAACAGAACTTGGTTCCCTTTACCTCACTCACAACACTGATTTTAAAAAGGAAAACAGGATGCCAATCATCTGCAGTGTCTTGCCTTCACCACAGCTGAGCCTAGAGAATATTTCAAAGTAATAAAATAATTATATATATAGCTAACATATATACACCCACATATAATATATATATATAAATATATATATATCTATATATATTATATTATATATATATATATATATATATCATATATTATTATATTTATTTATTCACTGTTCTCCAGCTGTAGAGGATGAATTTTCATAAGCATTACAAGGCAACAGAGGAGGATGTGAGAGGGTAGGGGGTGGGCAAGTTATGACTGGGAGAAGGAGAATTAATGGAGGAGAGAGGGATGCGAGTTTAGATTGTCTGTTTCGCGCTAGGTGGCTAACCTCATAGGACGTGCGACTGACATGAGAGACGAGTACAGAATCTAAACAACACTGATTCCGAGTTCCTGTGCTATTGGAACTAAACAGTGAAGCCAAGGGTGGGATTTGGCCGTGATGCTAGCAATTCTGATCTGTGAAATAGAGCGTTTAGCATTTCCCAGCACTGTCTTCAACTCTTTCAATAGACTGGCTGCTAAAGGTTTATTATAGAAACACTGAATAAGATGGGAAAACAAAAATTTAAAAAAAAAAAAAAAAAAAAAAAAAAAAAATACTAGTCCACTGGACCAGATTCCATAATACGCATCTACAAAGGAATCTAATTCTCTTGTAATTTTAGGATTGATTTTGACACCTTTCAACATTCCCTAATTGGCTCCATAAACTGGTAAGCCACATGAAACCAAAGCTCTGATGTGAACTACAAAAGCCCCAACTCTCCCCCGAGCGCCTCGTTTCCGGCGATGAGCTGATCATCTTCCGTCTGCACACTGGTCCTGCTACGATTATCAATTATTAAAGTCAAAATTTATATAATTATTATTTTTCTGTCTCAAAGTCCGAGTCTGTCTCCAGTTCAGCTCTGGGGGTCTGTGGGGGAGAAGAAAAGCGTAGGGGTGGGGGATAGATAAGAAAAGCATTTAGCAAGCTCTTTCACACAACTCAAGTAACTTATGAACAGCAAAAGCTTCAAGGCCCCAATAGATATATCGTTCTATTTCATTGAGTTAAAAGGAGTACGAAATACCTTTGCAGTGGTAAACTCTTAACCAAAATCCTGATGCCATTCACACTACTGGAAGGCCATTTAGTAAGTAAATATGTGCTGCGCGCACTTTGCTATTCTTCTAGTCCATCGCTTAGGTAAGCAGTTTCAAACTACCAGAATGAACTCACACTCCTCTGAATTTGTTTTGGCCTGATTTTGTTTGAAATGACATCACACCACTTCATTCTATATTAAAGTATATTGGGGCCTTTATCAACAGTAGTTTTCCATGGGGAAAGTAGAAATTTTAAATGCATATGTAAAAATGAGACAAGAAATGCTGCCCATTATGGTCTACTGGGTAATGCATGTGGCTCTGATATAGTTTAGCCATGGTGCTCCACATTATTTCTCTAATACCTCGTTTTTTTTTGGTAAATAAAAATGGTAAAATACACAAAAATAAACTAAATGTTACATTTTTCTAAATAATAGCGGGTGATGCTACTCAATACTAGCAAGTTGTGGATGATTGCTTAAGTGAGGTTGCGTAAGTGATCCAAGCATATGTTGCTATGCTGTTGCTAGGGTCCTTGTCTAATAATAATTTCACTCCCTGGATAGGTCTGGGTACATCCTTCTATGCAACAAAAAGTGATGGAGATGATGCTTATCACTTGGACTTAAGTAACCCCAAAGTATGAGCATCGTCGTAAGAGTGACACTTTCTTTAGAAAGCACTCTATGCAAAAACGCATACACACATACATACATACACACACACACACAACCTATTCATTTTTTAGAGTGAAAATGTAATGGTGGAAGGGTTAAACAGTAAACATCTTTACTTGCCTGCTGTAAAGAGAGACAGAATGATCTGGCACACCAGTGCAGTGGGTACATCACGTTTTCCCTGTACTGAACTAAACTAACTCTCTTGCTCTAATCCCTGCACTGAATGCCAAACAGCCTCTTATAACTATGCTGCTCTATTAGCATGCACTGCGGGCGAGGCAGAGGACCTGTTTGCAGAGGGAAATGGTGGAGAATGGGGAGGGGTGAGGGGGGAAGAACCCTGCAACTGACAAGAAAATGCATTTCAGCTTGATAGGAGAAAGGACGAGATGTGAGAAGATACGGATGTATTATTTCACCACTGCTGCAAGCCGTGCTTATCTGACTGTCTGTACAATCCATTTATGAGGAGATTCTGACTGGTTCAAGATGCAGCTGCTCCAATAATAGACCCCTCAAGAATTCCAAAACTCTACCTGCCAGGGGTTTGAAAACAAAAACAAAAAAAAAATCTAATCGGTTCACTCAGAGCAGAATCGATTTTTAACGTTTCTGTTCCTGCGTTCCTTTGTATTATTATTGTTTCCGAAACCGGTTTGCCTAGAAAAAATACTGGTTAATAACGTTATTTTTTTTTAACTTTTTCTTTGCCTATAATAATAATAGTAGTAATAATAACAACAACAACAACAACAGCAGCAGCCTAATAATAATATATAATAATAATAAAAGTACAGCATTTTCTACTAAAAAAAAACGAAAAAAAAAAAAAAAAAACAGAAGAGATCTGGTATCTTAACATACTGTGCTTAGTCACAGCCAAAACAGCATCATCTTTTCTAGAATTTTTGGCCAAATTATGGGCTACTAAACAAGTAAAAAAAATCTGTTAATGCTTTAAAGACAAGTTAAAATACTTTTTTAAGATATTTACAACTGTTTGCTGCATTGGTTAAAAAAAAAAAAGCTACTCAAATAAAATTGCTTTTGAGAGGAAAAAAAAAAAGTCGCATAGGTTCACGACGCATTTTTTTTATTATTAGGCTACAGATGCAACAGATTGTACAATGGAGCAGTGCAACTTTTTTATGTTTCTTGAAAACTATTTTGAAAGGCTAACAATGTTGCAAAAATATGTTGTGTGCGCGTGAGGCGTCGGCACGATATCATAATGCTTTAATTGGTTATACAGATAGAAGCAAAACAACGATTTCTAAACTCTCAAGATTTGCAAAATAAAACTGTAAAATAAAATAAAAAAAAAACTGTAAAGCTTTCGCAAAATAAAGAAAACTATTTTCTGCTGTCCCCCGTTTTCTTTTCCGTGAACTTTGGATCGCATCACAATAAACCGAAAACTCAGCACGTTTTTTTCTTTCGTTTTGTAAATGTCAATGATTTAAGTGAAATACATTTTGTGTAGGCCAATATACAGTATGCTATTCCTTTTTATGTAAGCCTATAGTTTATTCTGTTTTCTCCGTTCACAAGTGCTGCAGGTGTGCGTGATCGATCGAATCCATCTTACACTATCCTTGGATAAGCTCTAATTTCAAATATTAAATCGAAAAGATAAAACAATGTTAGTAACTGGTTGATGGCTATTTCAAATTTTTGATTCCCTTTGAAACTATAAAATTTGATTTAGTTTTGGTTTCTGTTTCCTGTCAAAATTTCATTTGTTTCCGGTTCAGAGCCAAACCAAAACAAATTCAGTCAAAGTGTAGACGACGGTTTAAGAAGTGCCCAGGCTCATTCCATAAACACGTTTTGCTGTAAATAGAGAATCAAACTGGAGAATAAAATGAATTTTAAGGTAACAGTGCTAAAATTTAAAATGACTACTCGTTACTAACAGGGTTGTGAAAATGCCTTCTAAATTCTTATTCCTGAATTAAAAATCCAGAGAAGTAAATAAAAACCAAATTCAATTCATTCACTGTAAGACTTTAGGACGGTGAATGACAGATGGACAAGAGAAGGACAGACAAACAGACACACTATCATTTTTCATAGTTTGATGTCAATACTTATTTTTTTAGTAAGAATTAAAACATTTCTATTTCCAATAAATCTAGTAATACTCTAGTGTAGATCTCCCTTGTGATAGGAACTGCAGACAGCTCAGCTCAAAATATCTACCTAGCCATTCAAGAGAATGCATCACATCTATAAACCTAGGGCAGTAGTGAGCAGGCATTTGAATAAACAGCCTGAGATGCCTGAAGCAGTGTAGGTAAGGTGAGGTACTTTTGCAAGCTACAGTAACCACTCAGCAGCTATGAGGATCTGTGCTACGGAAGGGCCATTAGTACCAGTAACATCCCCTCAACAGAGGAGTCGAGGGCTGCCTGCCTGTCAAATATTAGGTGACGGCCGGCCGGCGAGGACTACGAGTGCAGTACTTACCGAGGTTAAAGACTCTGTCCATCTTAAGTAGCGTAAGTCGCACACTTGTCTCTTCCGATCGAGGATTTCCTGTGTGGTGGAGAGGTTGATGCCCACTGGGCACAAGTGTTGGCTGATTGGCTAGCGCTCAAGCTCTGTCTAAAAGTATGAGTTTGACATGTCGTGCGTGTTGTGGGAATCAACTTGAAAGTTAAACATTAATGTATGAATTTTTCTTTCTTGCTATCTCAATGTCTGCAGGGTGTATTAAAACTGTGCTCTCTAACAAACCCCTGCGATCACCAGACCTTTGGGTGGCTTTCTTATCGGTTTGGATGAGTCGTCTCAGAACAAGGGCCCTGAAGCGTTAAAAAATACTATACAGTTAGAAAGGAACAAAACAAGATAAAGATCACACCTCTCCTTTTGACTCAACGCATGAAGCAGTTCAACTTTGGGGACATGTTCGACACTAATGTTAAACCAACAAACAAACAAGTAAATCCTGCCTGCCAGAGGGCCTTTTGTTTTATACATTGAATCAATCTGGATAACTAGAGAAGGATGTCTGAAGTGGAAAATGAACGAGGCACTACAGTTCTCCTAGGATTTGGAAATAAAGGGGAAAATGCTAATTAAATTCCCTTTTCTAAAAAAATCAATTACGTATTATAATGCAAATACAGTGTAATGGACCCCCCCCCCCATCTAATTTTGTGTTCATTCCAATTTAAACCCTCTGTTATTAATGAACATTTCAGTACAAGTCAGAAAGTTTCATCTGCATCAAACAAGTCCATGTGAATCGTCTCGTTACTTGACGCTTGAAAAGAGAGGGTTGGTGGATGTATTCAAACAATGTATGCATGTACAAAGGCAGCAAAAAAATATGATGCAATCCCAATTATCAATAGCAAATAATACTAACACGTGTATGTGCCACACAATTTCCGGAGGCCTTTTAATTGAATGCTATTCCGGCTTCATTATCCGGGTCGTGACCGCACTCTTTGCTTTAACCAAAGGCGCTAATACATTCCAACACACTTCCTCATGAGCCAATTATTCAAATTCAGTGTACATTATCTTCGCAATTAATTGAAAACTCGTTAGTCTGGAACTACGAAAGATGATATTTGCCTCAATTAATGCCTTAACAACCTAGTTGTTCCAGCGAAGTGGTGTTGAGGGTTTATACGTTTCCCCACACGGCAGGAGTGGACTGTTGTCTGCTCATTGTCAGACTGTTAGCTAACGCTTCACTGCAAGCTAGCAACCATCTGTCCAATGTTACAGTTCAGCTCAGGGAAAGACCATTAACCCTGAGACTACAGCTCCAGTAATAGTGCACATGGAGAGGGAAATCTGTTCAATTAGGTTATCACTTGCCCAAAACAAATTACTATTACTATTACTTTCTAATAAGGCAGCACATATATGCACACCTGGCTTTTCAGGTTTTTTTTTTTTTCCATCATATACACACATTCAGTCTTAAGTGCTGTATTATTCTGAATTATATATAAATCCTCAGAGCAAACCACTAATTAACCCTGCCCTCTTCTTCCCTCTAATTCCGAACAAGTTTTGATGTGCCTAATTGGAGTTCACCTCAATATTACAAGCTCTTATGAGGGGAAAAAATAGTGCACATGGAAGGTCATAAAATTCAGAGTGCGCTGGAAACCTGTGTGGGTGGCATAGTGAAAGTAATAAAAAACCCTTTAACTGCTATTTAAAAAAAAGATGAATAAAATCAAAAAACAGGAATTTACTCACAATCATATCATTTCAAAATTTAACTCATTCTTCTGTGAAATACAAGAGAAGCTGACCTTTTCCAAACAATAATTCAGTCATAATATTTTGTTGTGCTTTTTTTTTTTTGTAATAGTAATTAGCCCTTCTGTGGCATGGAAAACAACAGCTTACATGGTTTTTGCATACTATCTAACTAGTGTTTCATGTGAGAAAGAAAATATTACAGTTCACCTGAGGATCAGAATTTTTTTAAGTAAATCTTTTAATATTTGAAAGATTTTTTGTTTTTATAGGCTTCTGCTCACCCTGATCATAAGCACTGCCTTCCTGATGTCCCTCACGCCATCATATACCAGACGCGAGGCATCAATGAACTCGTTCTCGTCCACTGGCTGGCTTGGGTTGGCGCTGAGAGCCTCCACGGCTGCCTCTATCTGCTCAGTGAAACGTGGCATCACTGTAAACACACCACAAACACAGAAAGGACAAAAACAGCAAGGTCAGAAACACTTAGCAGCAAACTAAAAGGAAAAAAAAAACATTCATTTTGCTGCAAACAATTCCGTTTTAACTCAGCAAAAATGAGTGAGCTGAAGTGCAATTCAATCAAGACATTGTGCCTGTAGAAATATATTAAATTCAAATTAGATTTGAATTGAATGGACACTTTTCCCCCCACATAACTTGGAACGCCTGAAACAGAGCTGAGTAAACGGAGAAATTTGTGGTGGATGTATTGCTGGATTTTAATGATCGCTCAAGGCAGCTTTTAATCAGGCTTTACTTGACTACGAGAATGGCAGATGAGTACACTTAATCCAGAGGCACCCTTAAACGAATCAATCACAAGACAGGTGGCAGCAAGACATCAAAGCCACACAAACTCTCTCTGCATTCAAAGGCTTTGGGAACCGGAGATCTTTTGAGGGTTTCTTCCTATGTGTTTTGTGGAAGCCATTTACCAATTTTTTCTCAGAGGATATTTAATGACATTGAGTATGTGCAACACATATATATAAACACCATCCAGCCTGGAGACCACAGTTAGAGTGTTTGTGCTGAAAAGAACCAAATTAAAAGTTTTTTTTTTTTTTTTTTTTTTTTTTTTTTTAGAAGTAAACCAAACAGACTGGCTAGTGATTGCAAGCTTTCATGGCTAGAATATGGTTCCTGCCCCTAGCTTATGTGTTGTTGGTTTGATTATGGTTTTTGGGCTGAACAAGCACTAAGGATATGTATTCAGACTGGACCATCTGAGACCAAACCTTCATGAAATTTGGTTGACTAATTCACCTTATTCAGCATGATCTATAGCAGTTTGCCCAAACACTTCTTGAAGCCAGCCCACCAGCTATGCACCACCTCCCAGCCATAAAATTATAGTCCCTCCCAATAGGCACTGAACACATCTACATTAATACTCATTCTCATTCACAATTTAGTACTGCACTGGGGAGTACAGTAGCAGGAAGTGATTGAATAGAAAGATGTTCACTGGAAATAAAGTGAACACTTGGAATTTGCATTAACAAAAGGTTTTCGGTGAGCCTTGAGGCTTATGGGGCATGAGTTTTAACAGTAATTAAAGCAATCATTAGTGTCATAACATTCTTTTCTTTGCCAGTATGGCCCAGCTATTTGATTTAGCGCAAAGCTGAACAGAGTACACTAAATATGACAGCATTTCCCAAGAGAAAAAGTCCACAAATAAACAGGAAAATCTTATGCTGTGTCCTAGAGAAATTAACCATCTCTGTGATTTTAGTCTTAAAAAGGTTTCTGAAGGCATCCGAAGGCTATTATGTAGCCACACATGAAAGTAATGTTATGTTTTTATCTACCAAAAAAATAAATAAATAAATAATATATAGTAATATTATGTTTTATCTTCCTAATAAAGCTGGAGTGCAGAAACTGGTCACGGGCAGCTTCTCAAAATCTTAGTAAGCTGCCTATCTAGACAGCATTTTTGGCCATCAAAGGCATGGCTATGCTTTGCAACCTTGTGAGGAAGTAGACAAAGTTACTTTTATTTTAAAGTCAGCACTCTTGTACCAACACCCTTCAACCCCCACTCAAGGAAATTCTGACCCAGATGGCAGCAGCGCTATTTTTGGATGCCTGTGCAGCATTTTCAGATATTAAACAAGAACAATGGATTTTAAATAGAAATTAATCACACATACACAAGTGCCATCACCAAAAATAATACTAAATGGACAGTTCTGACTAAGTTAAGATTGGATAACGCATGTTCGAAGCAGCTGTTAGACAATGTTAAATGAACATTTATATTATTGCACCAAATAACACATCAATCATACACAATTACAGTTTCTTATTATTAAATGTATACGTGTTATATGTATATGTCTTACATGTATGTTAATATGTTACACATTGTAAAAACACTAATGCTAAACTAAAACCGATATTACAAAAACAACAGATTTTGGCTTATTTTACTTAAATACAAAAATTGGCTGTAGCTACAGACATTTATGGCAAAACATAAATAAATGCAGGTCTATAGTGTTCTGGTTTATACCTGTATTAGTGAGAAGCTTAGTGGCTTCCAGAACCTTCTCTGTGTAGACCCCAGGCTCATAGTTGTCCATCTCAGATGTGACCACATGGACCACACGGGCAGCTCTACCTCGAATGGCTCCAGCGGTGCGATCCAGGCCATCGACATCCTTCTCTTGCAGGGCGATGACACACTTGTTAACATCCTCCAGGATGTGATTTTCTAAAGCAAAAAGAAAGAAAAATGCACAAGAGAAGACGATATTTAAAACAACTAAAGAAACAACACTGGAGAATGTACAGAGCTCTAACCACAATGCAAAGCATGAAGACAGGAAATCCTCATCCTTCATGCTGTATTTACACTGTCCCTGACTCCCTGAACCACAAGGGTGGATGAAAAAAAAAGAAAGAAAAAAAAAATGATTAAATACACTAAGACAGTTTAGCAATGGGTGTCTGGAAAATGTAAATCAACATGGTAAACTGTAATCTGTCCTTGAGAGAAAGTGAAGACAGTCAGTCAGCCTGCAGCTTACTTTTTGTACACGAAGAAAACAAAAATAACTTTCTTTAACAATTCCTCCATCTGCGTACTAGTCAGATTTGTCAAAATGGCGCTATGCTGATTTGGAGAGACACAGAGGAGAGGAATTGTTGAATAAAGTTGTTATTTTTGTTTTCTCAGTGTACAAAAAGTATTCTCGCCGCTTCATAACGTTATGGTTGAATCACTGATGGCAGACGGACTATTCTGATGATGCTTTTCAAACTTTCCTGAACCTTGACACTGTTATTTACTTGGCAGTTTATGGGACAGTCTCAAGCCTCCTGGTTAACCCTCTGGAGTCTAAGGGTATTTTTGGGGCCTGGAGAAGTTTTGTCATGCCCTGACATTTGTGCTTTTTTCAGTTTCTTATAAATATCTAAATGGCTAAAGTTTAATCTCACTGTAATCACCACAAACTAGGCTATAATAATATGTGAGCAGCATGTATGTACATTATTGTGTTTTTGAGAAAAAAAATGTTATGCGTGGTTAGTGAAAAACTTAAAATGTTAAATCACTTGAATAAGGCAATAAAACACATACAGAAAATTGGTTCCCAGGGAATTTTGAGAACTGGAGCTTGTAGCCTAGAATTTTTTTTTTTCTAAATGATGTGAAAATCATCTTGTTTACTCACTTACAGAAAACAATATATTGATTTAAATTTTCTAAGACACTTTTTGTTGGTAAACTCATATGCGAGTAGGCGTCAACTATCATGAATTCACACCTGAGAAGACAAAGACCTGCATAATGAGCTGCATAATGAGCCATTCAGTCAGCTGTGTCACTGAGAGGGATGAGCCCTTTACAAGAAAGAATGTGAGGACAGAAATAAATCTATATATAATTTTATGTTTGTAGTTTATTTAGAATATATTTAATTATCCCACAACATAATTTAATATTCACTTGCGAGTGCAGTTAAACAGTTTATTAGGAAAAATCAAAGCTGACTTTCAAACTGAATTTTTGCATCATTACTCCAGTCACACAATCCTTCAGAAATCCTTTTAACAATCTTATTTTCTACAAAAAAACATTTATTGTTATTATTATTATTATTATTATTATTATTATTATTAATGTTGAAAAGAGCTGAGAATATTTTTTTTTTAGGTTTTTTAGGGGGGATAAATTGAAAGAACAGCAATGATTGTTACATTTGTTACAGTTACATTTATTGGTACATTTATATTATTTACATCAAGCTTTTGAATGGTATAGTAGTGTATATTGTTATTGAAACTTCATAATATTTCACTTGATTATACATTTAGTCAGGAATTATAGTTTGGAAAAAGTCTTTGGAAAAAGTCTAACTAGTAAAATGTTTACATGTTATGTGAAAACTAGTACAAGTATATAAATAAATAAAAAGAGACTTACTCATGTTTATGATCTCTGCTGAATAAAGTGCTTCATTCTTTTTTCTGAGGAAATCCAAATCTCAAATCCTCAACCACATCACATCTTTTTGGGGTGAATTATGTCTTATTCCTCTCATCGCGAAGCAAACAGTAAAATATAAAAACTTGAAGAACAGTCTCGCTGCGTTGTCTTCTGTTGTGTGGGCGTATTCAAAAGCCGCGCGCTTCAGTGAAACATTTGAATCTCAAAAGCGCGCTCGGCGCGGGGGCGTGGTCGCATTAGAAGATAATGAAGGGAGACGTGAAAAACGGACATCGCGTTGTTTTCATATGGATTACTTTATCACAGAATATTTGTTTTCAGCAGCACTTGTTTAGTTTAAAAGTAGACATGTCAGGCTTTCTATAGATATCTCTCTCATGTCTCTTCGTTGAGTATTCACTGAGTTACAGTTCATTTTAATGACGCATTTGTATCTGGACATCAGCGCAGACAAAGGCTGCAGACAGCACTCCTTTTTTGTTATCTTTATTTTATAAGTGCACAAAGTTTTGTTGTTATTATGTCTGTATACAAAAAAAGTAGACCCTTTACAGATTCGATTGATGTATTGCACTTATCTGTACGATCAAAACTGAAAGTGTAATTTAAGTTCTTTTCGGGGTTATCAGGAGAAAATACCCCAAAACGCGTATACGCGTTAATCGACTCCAGAGGGTTAACATCCAAAAAAATCTTAAATTGTGTTCCGAAGATGATCAAAGCTTTTATGGGTTTGGGATGACATGGGGGTAAGTGATTAGTGACAAAATTTTCATTTTGGGATGGAGTATCCCTTTAAAGGCCATGTCTGACATGAGGATGGTAAGTCTTTAACACTCGTGACAGAATGTCAGTTCCACAGGAGAGAATGTTTTTGTCTCCTCCTGAGAAGCTAATGAACTTCTTTAAACGCGACCAATAAACGGCCTATGATCGGAAGTGACCCGTGTCATCAGTTGCTGATAGAGGTGTAGGTGTAAAGGTTTTTCACCTCTTCTACATTAAGCTATTATGGGTCCGTTACAAACAGACAGGAGCCAAGCAGCCTATAATTAGATTGATATCATACTTTCACTATTTAAAAAGCTTGTTCTTTATGACATCTGTGAGACTGTGCTATTACTGAAGAATACTTTGTCAGAAGGGTTTTAAAACACTACAAATGAAATGTATGAAACAGACAATATGGTCAGATACTTAAAGCAACTGTGTACCAAGATTTTTTTTTAAAGAAATTAATACTCCTAATTAATAGATCAAAAGTGACAGTAAAAGAGATGTATAATGTAACAAAAAGATCTCTAATGCAAATAAATGCTGTTCTTTTGAACTTTCCATTCATTAAAAAAATTGTGGAAAAATACATTTTGTTTCCACAAAATTAAGCAAGCACAGCTGTTTTTAACACTGATAACAAAAACAAAATGTTTCTTGAGGACCAAATCGGCATAAATTATTTCTGAAAGATTGTGACACTGAAGACTGAAGTAAAGGCTGCTAAAAACTCAACTTCGCCATCACAGCGGCAAATTACAATTTAAATATATTAAAAATACACAACAGTTAAATTATTTCACTATTTTACTGTTTTTCGGTCAAATAAACACAGCCTTTGTGAACAAAACAGACTTTTTTGACCACAAACTTTTGAACCATGGTGTATGTGAAAGGGCTACAGAGATATGAGAACTACCAGATAAAAAGATTTCAGTGAATAATTTAAATTTTTGCTTCGTATTTTCCCCCTCACATTTTATGGTACTTGTTGGTAAAAGAGCAGCATGAAAAAAAGCACCAACAAAAAAAGAAAAAAAGAAAGACTGAAAGAATGAAAGTCAGTCAGTCAGTCAGTCAGTCACAGGGTAGAGTAAATGAGCAAGGTTTTCATTTGCAGGTGAAATATCTCATTAACACTATTTCAAAGCCAAGATCCAGCTCTACACTTTGTAACGTGGGCTTACCAGACACGCTGAGGAAGTCATCAATGGAAGTGATGTCATCCACTGCGTCAGTAAGCACTCGCACCTGTTTCTCCCACTGGTCCTTAAAACAAATCCATGTTATCCTGGGCCACTTTGCTGTTAGGCTTAGCAGCCAGGGCCAAGGCTGCATTAATCACCTGCAATTACCACAAACAACCCATTAATCCGCTTTTAAGATGTACAGGAACTAAAAATCACTTCTACACATATGTGGATTGATTATCTGAGCCCATTTCCTCCCCGCAACAACACTCCAAAACACATTTACAATTGTTTCAGATTATGTCTGAGATTAAACCATGTTTATTCAGATGGAAAGACACAAGTTTAAAGCCCCAGGATGAAGGAATAGTCATTGGAGCTCAGATTAAAATGCAGTCAAAGCCACAGTGGAGTGAGGGTGGAGTGGACATACAGTACTGCAGGGGCATCGGTGAAATGCTGCGTACCTGAGGGCAAAGTGTTTCCAGTTGGGAAGCGGCCATCCGTACCAACTTTACTCCCTCCTCATTGTTTGAGATGGAGCATGCAAGGTTAGCTACCTACAACAGAAAATAATTCAGCTTTTTATCATATGAAAAATTAACAGTTTTCCATCCCTCAAACAAACAGTTTTAATTTAACACACACCTGCTGACAGCTGTTGATCTGATTATTTGATAAAATGGTAAAATAATATGGCAGGAAAAAAGCGCCCCAGAGGATTAAGTCAAAACAAAAGCCTGAAATTGAGGTCTGGTCGTCTCCCCACATAGGGAATATATTTCATATAATTCACAGGATGATGGCTGACAGCATCAGGGAGTGGTTCCTAGAGATGATTAAATCACCGTTCTGCCAGGCGGCTGTTACCTCGGGAAAGTGAGAGGCGCAAATATTCCTGACACTTTTCAGAAACTCCACAAGCTGCTGAAATCCAGAGTGCTGAGGCAAGCAAACTCGCTGCCTGTTGCTGCTGTTTATAATGTTATAGAGTAAATTGTCATTTTGACCCACAAATCTCCCTCCTTACTCACGATTGGCCAAACATTCTCTGCAAACAGACGTTATTTGCATCTATTTGCTGTGGCCAGTTTTTTGAGGCAAGGAATTCGATTTTTAGGGTTCCGCTGCCTCACTTTGGCTGCGCATGCACCTCCATACAGTGAAGTAGGCACGGCACGTTGCTGAGTAGCTTCATTATTTAAGGCGAGAGTCATTTTAATTAAATGTTACCAAGGAGTTTCACTCATATTTGTTTAGTGGGACTGTTTGGAGTTACTCTACTTTATCGTAATGTGCGAGAATTGGCTGTGCCAGGAATGGGAAATCCAGAACACAAGTGGAGTGTTAATGTGAACAGAGCTCAGCGCAGTCACAGAAAACGCCCCACTGACTACAGGAGTACCACAGCCAACGCTCTTCCGCTCACTCTCTTTCCTTAAGCACCATACTGGGAATCTCTTGAGCAGCAGGGTGCCATTAGCAAACACACTAGTCAAGCATTGAAAACACATATAAATGCCAACAGTTTGAACAAGGAGCACTTCAGTATGTGCAATAGTGTTTAGCGGCTAAAACGCATCCAATTAGATTCCACAGTACGTTGTCTCCAATGGTCAGGGGAGAATCTGAAGCCCACCTTTGTTAATATAGACACTATGATGCACAAGCAATCTACTGGCCACTCTGGAAGATTGCAACCGGAAGGCTGCCGATTCTGTCCCTGTGGGTAGAGATCCTTGTCCATTACCAGTAAGCCCAAGAGCAAAGCAGTTAACAGCAGACTTGTATAAGCTCATGATGGCATTCTATGCTAAGTTTTGTGCTAATTACTGCTGGAATATCTTAATAAATAAACAAAAGTGAATAAATAATTACATTAAAGAACTGTTTTCCAAAAATTATTTAATTATCCATTACTATAATCACAATTTTTTATGTACTTTTTGTCCAATGCATTTCCTATAGTAAATAGACCAGTTTTAAATTTGTGTGCCACAAGCTAATAAGAGTGTTACAACAATAGCATCACTGATTTAAGGAAGTCTAACACTAACTAGTTTGACCTGCAACAATCAAAATGTCAATCAATAGCTTGGAGCTCTGCAAAATTTCATTCATTTCAAGTACCCATCCTCTTCCTGATGCTGTTCTTTCTTGCAGTAACATCCCATCAGTGCAGCTGGTATTTCACCCCTCTGTGGCACTGCTGGGTCAAACAAGGGCTGAGTTTGTTCTTATACAAGGTGCCTAGCACATACAGTACGCAGCAGAATGGATGCACTCTCTGCTGCTAAAGCTAAAAATGAGGAACTGACAAACAACTTCGTTAACGACTTCTGCAGGGCTCATTTGCAGCTAAAATGTCAAGCAGATTCAGGATGAGGAACAAACGTTCATTGTGAGTTGACTCTCATTTCCTGTTCAGGTAGATTATGATTTTTATCACACATATGGATCTTCACATGTGGATGTGTGCTAGATTCGGGGGGGGTGGGGGGGGGAGGGGGTAATTTTCACAGTCTTTATATATAGATTATATATAGCTCTGTTTGCATGACTCCCGTAACGAGTTCAGTGCTTCAATACATTACTTGACATCACATGGAACAGGCCTATTTTTTCTTCTTAATTTTACGGTATGCCTTCAAAGTTGTGTCAAAGTTGTGTGACTCAATGCATCTATCATATTAACATGATCCATTTCTCTTCCATCTTGCTTTGGTTTTTAGGTCATGTAATGTTCAAATAGTGCGGTAATCACTTCAAAAGATTGGAGGCAGATGGAGTCAATGTTGAAATGGTATGAACAGTATTGAGTTAAAGAAAGTTTTTAAAAGGTGTTTTGTTCAATTTCATTGTACTCTGTCTAGCTTCCTAAATGCAAAAACTAATTTTGGTACAAACTGCCCCTTACACAGCTCAATATTGCATTAATTTTGCATTTAGAACAAATTACAAGATAAGCATGTAAAATGAAAACAAACAAACTACTATTTTGGTGTAAATTAAAGGGTTATTCCACATCAAAATTAAAATTTTGTCAATCAATCACATACCCCCACATCGTTCTAAACCCGTAAAAGCTTTGTTCCGTCTTCGGAACACAATTTAAGATATTTTGGAAGACAACCAGGAGGCTTGACTGTCCCATAGACTGCCAAGTAAATAACAGTGTCAAGGTCCAGAAAAGTATGAAAGACATTGTCAGAATAGCCCATCTGCCATCAGTGGTTCAACTGTAATGTTGTGAAGCGATGAGAATACTTTTCTACATCTCCTCTGTGTCTCTCTGCATCAATGTAGTGCGTAATTTTGGAGAATATCCGCTGAAAATTGAATTAAATTAAATTGTGTTCCGAAGACGAACAAAGCTTATACGGGTTTGGAACGACATGGGGGTAAGTGATTAATGACAAAATTTTCATTTTGGGGTGGAGTATCCCTTTAAGATAATCTATGACATTTATTAAACAGGAACACTCATTTTGGTCTACTCTCTCTCCTTTCGTACTTCCTGTCTCTCTCACATTTTCTGTCGTACAGTAGTTTAGTCTCTGCACAATCTCAGTGTTCCTTGAGCAGCCAGGAACCTTTGAGAAAAAGGCCTTGAGGCAATAAAACTAAGCTTGTTCTATTTTTATCCCGCTTCAGGAATTATGCATTTCATGTTATATAAAGCGAACCGCCACTGTGTTTCTGCGATCAAGAACTGACACTCAGAGCCAATCCTGCTGCTCTTCCTGCAAGCTCGGAAGTTCAAAGTCAATATAAGTGGCTTTCAAAATGGGGAAAAAGGAAAATTAACAAATAGTGTGAGAATATGTGAGAACACTATTGAGAAAAAGAGTGAGAGAGAGAGAGTGTGAGAGTGAGAGAGAGATATGAGACGACACATAGTTGGCACTTTTTCCAGCCCTTAAAGAGTGTCAACTTCATGCCTTCTGCAGGAGTAAAAAGACAGTGAGGGGAGGGAAGAGTTTGGCAGCAATTCCATCCCTGTCGTAGCCATTGATGCTTCACTGTACTGCAAATTAAATGGCCTCCCTAAAGCAATAACTACATCCATATTTAAACTAAACAGAAGAAGAAAAAAACCTTCATTAGACTATAAATCTCACTTATGGCACGTGGGCCACATTTGTAAAAGCAGGTTTTCATTTAAAGAATCTTATAACAACTACACACATATATACTAGGGTTGTGCCGATAGATGATAGTATCGTGTATCGACGATAGTCAGATACATGTACATGTGATGAGAGTATAGGAGATTTATTCAACATACAGTGTAGATAGCTTCACTGATTATAACGGGAGTGTTTTTTTTTAGAAATGCATAAACTCGCACTAGTCAGTGATGATGTTCTTTGATAATGTAAATGTTCTTCATTCATTTTCTGTAGCTGCTGCTTGAATAACTGAGAAAATGTAAGCATTATTAATTAGTTACTTATGATGTTTCTATTAAATTATGTTAAATACAAATTCAGTCATATTAAAAATATTTTATATATTTAGTTAATAGATTATACTAACATTAGGCTGCTTTTAGGGGTACCCTGGAGTTGGTTTCCTCTCCGGCAATGAAACGAAGTAATAATGATAATAATTAATAATTCATTACATTTATATAACGCTTTTCTGCTTTTTATCTAGGCACTCAAAGCACTCTACATTGTGAGGGGGTATCTCCTCATCCACCACCAGTGTGCAGCATCCACCTGGATGATGTGACGGCAGCCATAGTGCACCAAAACGCCCACCACACACCAGCTCATTGGTGGAGAGGAGACAGAGTTATGAAGCCAGTCAGTAGATATGGGGATTGTTAGCAGGCCATGATGGTCAGAGGCCAATGGGTGAATTTGGCCAGGATCCCAAAGTCACACCTCTACTCTTTTCGAAAGACATACTGGGATTTTTTTAATGACCACAGAGAGTCAGGACTAGAGGTCTACATGGAGGACCTGAGACCCGAGGACTGTTTAACATTGTGTGTAATACCAGAGTCGATCGGACTCTGAGAACACCCGGCCGTTAACAGAGTCAGTCAGCGTTGTGCGTGTATTGTTTTGTAACTTTCAACTTATAAAATTAGGTTGAGAAAAGTGTGAGTTGGTAATTTGAAATAAGGTGAAAAAGAAAAAAAAAAAAAACATGCAATGACTTTACCTTTGACAACTGGCTTTTTTATTTAGAAGGCAGGACTTATTCCACCATACCACGCTTTGCAGTTTCTCCAATTTTTATAATAATATTATGAATGAACTATCTTGTTATTATATCTAAAATTTTTGCCCAGACTCGGCTCAGAGAGCACAGAGATGATAGCAAATAAGTAAAGCTAAAGTCAGCAGCCATGGAACTGGACAAACAATCGTTATTATAATCCATGGGCAAACAGTCTAAATTATTATGCAAGTTGACTCGAGATACAAAAAATGCAAAACTGCAAAGTTGCATTTGTCATCCGTAACTCTGACAGCAAGTGGACTTTTGAACTTGTAATAATGAGTAGGGTTGTAATTCGTTAGAAATTTTCTGGTTCCGGTTCTGCCTTATGGTTCCGGTTCCATTAAAATCATTAAACAACTATTAAAAAAATAGTGGTAAGGAAAGATGCACAATACTCAACTACTCAATGCTCAATACTGTTTATTAGTTTGTCACCTTAAAGGGTTACTCCACCGCAAAATGAAAATTTTGTCATTAATCACTTACCCCCCCCATGTCGTTTTAAACCTGTAAAAGCTTAGTTCATCTTCGGAACACAATTTAAGATATTTTGGATGAAAACAGGGAGGCTTGAGATTGTCCCATAAACTGCCAAATAAATTACACTGTCAAGGTCCAGGAAAGTATGAAAAGCATCGTCAGAATAGTCCGTCTGCCATCAGTGATTCAACTGTAACGTTATGAAGCGACGAGAATACTTTTTGTACACGAAGAAAACAAAAATAACAACTTTATTCAACAATTACTCTCCTCTGCGTCTCTCCTCGCTCTTATTATGTTTTTTTACTATTTTACCTTCATTGAATGTAGTGTTGCTGGAAGGTTGTAGGTAATGTTAGTAATGCTAGTCCATCAATCCGCATATGCTTCAAAGTTGATGTTTTTTACACTATCAATAATATTTTGCTTTTCAAGCAGGAATAAGCTGGTTGGCCAAATAGTCCCTTGAGGGCTAATACTGCGTTCCAGGCAGGTTTTTGAGCCCGTAAATCACGACTTCAAACCACGACTCAAGACTTTGTAGCGTTCCAGGGAAGTCACGCCAAACTGCCTGAGCGCAAGGAATTGTAGCTAGATTATTAAATTTATTGCAACGTTATATTGTCCTAAAGTCTATTTCTTACCTGTACCATTTGCATAAACACTTTATCATTGGGCAATATTATCCAATATTAATAGCCATTGTTGTTTTGCGGGCTGTGAGACGTCAGAGTTCGGAACTGGGAGTACATCGATCTAGTACGAGTTCACGGGTGGGAAGTCACAGGTTTGACTGACGTTACGGTGCACTTGGAAAACGGTGTGTTCTGCAGTTAAAGACACGATGCAACGCAACGCATCTGTGGAGTGCACACCATTGGAAACAATGTGCTCAGTAATTAAAGAGGCATGGCGGCGTTTCTGTTATTTGGTTTGTGACATCCTTTACAGGAAACGCTGGTGGCAAGGCTGCTCACAGTGCTTGGTCATGTCGCACCAGAACCGTTTTTTCATTCTGCATAAAAGACAATCACCAAAATAAAAACTAAAAAAAATCACTAAACAGCTGCTATGAATACATACTTCTTGTATGATAAATGTATTTTCATTAAATTTATAATTTTCTACTATAGAAAACTAAATGGGGGCAAAAATCTGGAAATACAAATACTTTTTGATATTCTGCTTTCTTTATTTTCATACTTTTCCAGACCTGGAAATTACTAAAATCAAATTCCATACTTTTCCAAACTGGCAACAAGTCTCAGTATATTTAAGGCAGCAAAATCATTAAAAAGACAATGTTCAGTAAGTTACTATTATTATCATTTTTATTATTGTTGTTATTAAAAAAAAAAAAAAAAATGTTCGTCGAGTTATATAACTCAGTCTAATTCTAAGCTGTTTACAGTTTCAATAAAGTTCCTACCAGTGCAGATAAAGATGTGCGATTACACTTTCACACATCATCAACAATTTAAAAAAATATAAATATGCAGCAGCTTGCATTTAACATATTCAAGGACAAACACAGACCTTGCCTTGGCAGAAGTGAGGGAAGAACACAAACCACAATCATTTGTAAATACCCCTCAAATGCAGTTATAAAAATGATCCCATGCTTTGTTCATGTAATCCATGTTTGGATTAAGTTTGAAACCCATATGGTGCGACCACTGGCTGGTGTCAAATCAAGGCAAAGAAAAACGTGTGGGAGAGGAGAAAGGGAGGAAGGAGGCAGAGAGGGAGACGGATGTGACTTTTTGGAGACGTGTTGTGCTTTGACTATCTTTAGCCCCCAATGAGACTGAGGCTTTTACCCCTCCTTTTCCCTTCACTTTGATTTCCTTCACCAGTCTTCCCCTGTACGCAGCGTGTCACACGAGGGCCGGGTCTGCCCCCTGTGGGGAGAGGTCAGTCTGAAATGTCGGTGGACGATGTGTTACCACAGGGACTAAGATGAACAGATTTGAAAAAACTAATGAGGATAGCTAACATTTCTGTCAGCTTGTCACTGGCCCTGCCAATGCGAGCACGAGATATAAAACCCCCAGTGATTCGTCATAAAAACCATCTATCTGGAAAATAAAACCCCACAAGGGACACGGCCTATTTATCGGTCATGAATACGGTCGCCGCAAACAGACATGACAATGCAGATTTCTTGTGAAGTCCATCAATAAGACACTGGAAAACCAGCTGTTTCGCATTTTCCCACCGAGGCAACACTTAACCTTGGGCTCAGAGGAGTTTCAATCTTTGGCTGAGCTTAAAATGTGATTCACAGTTGTGACTGCCCATACAAATGCAGTGATTCCCTGGCTGGAGCCTTACTGCATTTGTACCGCACTATAAAGTATAACTTCGACTCCTGTCTGACACTTCACAAAAAAATATGAAGCATAAAAGATAAAAGGGCTGGGACATGCTCGCTTGGATCAAGCAGTCATGACAGAGAGACATAAATTCCCACATAAATAGTGATGGCGCCGACTATCGATTAAATTTATTCCGTTTTTTACATAGGCTTGAATGTTGGAATCAGAATGGAAAGTTTCTACCCTCCAAGTGTGTACTAACTACTTGCGGAAGTAACAGCTTCTATTTTTTCTGTTTTGTGGATGGCATAAGGCACTTTTAATTATTGATTTGTAAATCTATATATTATTCTCATGTAGTATCTAGTATAATCAGGATGTTGCAGGCTCATGTTGAAGGGCGTAGCTCATCAATAGGGCAACTGACAGACATCCTACAAATATCTAACGACCTAACAAATAAGGAAAAATATTTAAAAACTTCTATTGCACAGAACTATCATAGTTCTCACAATATATACAATTATGCATAACAATGGGAACATTGCTCACAGCTATGAATTTGAAGTATGACAGCAATTGTCTTGAAATCTGTTGAAGGCAGAGAAATTGTTACAAAAGCGATGCTTTGATGGGGATGAATTTAGAGATCCAACTTCTCTGCAGCACGTTCAAGCATGCTGTCAACATACCAAAACCCTCTCGGAGAAGAAGAGACTCTTAAACCATCCCCTTTCGAGCACAGCATCCTTAAATATGAACATTTTTAAAAAAAAAAATTAGATGCACTCAGTGGTCCACCACCATAGTCAGTTAGGCTGTCTATTCTGACTCATCTCTTCATTTAATTTAGTATGGCAAAACAAATCAAATTTATTCTCATGTTAGTCACAAATACTATAAAAGCAAGTAGATACAGTGCACAAAATCAATTTTGGATCAGGACTGGTCTGTGCATTTCAACAGACTTCTACAACAAAACCCCTAAAGGGCTTATATGAATTATAAAAACAGAAAACTATGAAAAATGTCAACAAATGTCTTAAAGACAACAATCCTGCAATCACCAGTTAGCTTCAAGTCACGTGTGCTCTATTCGAGATGCCATGTTAAACAAAAGAATAGCTAGTCTGGAGGACAACAAATAATGTTCCATCATTTGTTTTGAAACAATTCCAGAAGTTAAAATCTGCAACAGACGAGGGACAGTAATTGGCACTTTATGGAGCAGGAAAACAGGTGCCTACCTCAATCAGTTTTGTTGGCGTGCTCACGGAAAACTTGGGCATATTCCTTCACCTCCTTTTCATTACCATTCTTGGCAGCCTCGATCAATACCAGCAGTGGAACATTGGTCTCCAAAAAAGAGTCTGACACATGGTCCATCACAGCCTTCCGCAGCTGAAATTATGAATACGCAAACAAAAACAAATCCTTAGCTAGTGTATGATCACTCAAAGCACCTGGGTTTGGTGTATTCATTTTTAATACGCAAACGTAAACATAACATACATCTAAAGAGGGACACTCATGATTTATTAAGGAGAATGACGTAAAGTACTCTTGTTGACACCTATAATCAAAATAAATGTGATTCTGTGCAGTGCTTCAAAGTGAACAGACCTGTCTGCGCAGGTCACGGGTCTTCTTAGTCATCCTGTCGATAGCCGTGTTCAGGGCATCGCTCTTCTCTTTATGTCCAGCCTTCGATAAAAACAAACAGGGAAAATATACTTAGGCTCATTTAAACTTGTTATAGTCAGGCTCCCTGGGAAAAAGAAAAACGACAGGTGGGAGTTAAAGCTGAGGAGTGAAAGGACAAGACAAACTTATAAGAGATGATGGATCAGATGTATTTTCTACACAGAAAGAAAAAAGTTAAACAGCATGAGTCACTTAGATGGTTACAACCCCCTGTGGCAAACATTTCAATTCATTCCTGAAAACTTTGAAGGGGTTTAGGTTCTTTTACCCCCCTTTGGCGATTATTGTTTTGTATGACTAATGTGACTTGTGGTACTGTTAGGAGGCACCCGCCCACATTCTTTCACAAATACATTTTTCAGCTCAAAAATCCAGAGTTTTTGTCTGTCACATTCTTGAGCTGGGCTTAAGCAGTCCATGAAATAATTCATGGCACAAATAGCTCTCCTGCAGTGCAAGTACAAAAAAACAAAACACAAAAAAAGGATGTAGGGCAAAGGCATACTTAAAGATTAGTTAAAAAGCGACAAATTCTTTTGAACTGGTGTCTGATTCTTCCATCCCCAACCTTCAAGGATTAAAATGTAAGTAAGGCACTTACATCTTCAAACAAAACCCATTATGTGATGGGTCAGACAGCTTTTAACAATACACAAAGTTCAGAGGAAGGTAGGCAGGAGGAGTTAAGCCTGGTCAAGCAGAGGTTCACATGTTGGCCAACACCCAATGATTGCCAATTGACCTGATGTCGGAGATAAATCTGAGCAATTTCCACACTTTACAAGGCGATCACTTCTCCAGCGCTTCAAGCCAGGTTGGCTAGTTTTGGGAGAGTGGATCTCACTCACATGCCCCAGACAAATTGCTCATGTGCAGTGGGTAGGTTAATCTCTAGCACAGGAAAAAAAGCCTGGGGGAAGGCCGTCACAGGGGCACAAGTAGCAAAAGCGTGACAGTCAATGAAATATGGCAGTGGCACTGGCAGTTCAGCCCCCCTACATCCTCACCCCATTGGGTGGTACATGGCAGGAGGCAAGTGAATGCCATCGGCTTTAATACCCTACTGATTTTGTGCCAGTTAGATAAAAGCACTTCAGAGCAATATAGACTCTCCAGCGTAATGGTGAGAAACTGTCAATTCTAAATCACTAGCCTTGAGATCAGTTGCTCATTGAGTTGAACAAAAATGACCTAGATTAGCGCCAATGGTACATTCATCCACAGCACAACTAAGAAAACTCGACGATATTACCTATATGATCGCATGTTCCCCCGGAGGACGAAATGACTTGGATCCCTCAATACTGATTTTGCTTCGAGCAGCTCTACTTATTTGGCCAGTCATTTGACTCCTCACACTAGTTTACGTGGTGTTTTCACACATATTTAATGATGGTCAAGTAGAGCTGTGCTTTCAGCATAAACAAATCTCCTCAAAGATTGGTGGATTGGTGGAAAAAATAAAAAGATTTTAAAATAGTCCTCCTCAGCAGAGACATCCCCTGAGAGCAGATTACACACCAGTGAAAAAAGTATCCGTAAAGAAAGTAATATGACCTATGGAGAAAAAAAGACAAACATAAATCATACGCACACAAAACAGCCCAGGTCATTTTAGAAAGTGACCACCACAAAAAAGAAAAGAAAAGGAAAACAGATGTTCAATTTAAGCACTGTGGGTACAATGGCACGAAAGCAATTTTAGCACAACCCACAGTCACCGTGTGCACAGCAGAAACCACAAAAATAAAAAATATAAATAGGGATGTGCCAAACTATACACTTGGAAAATTAACTAGACTATGGATTATCTGAATAAAAGAAAGATTTGTATTAATGGGCTGGTTTAGAGTCACGTTTACATTTAGATACCTATCGTTGTATTCAAAACCAGAAGACTGAAATATGACAAATTGTTAAAAAAAGTTTAACTTTTTAACGTGACAGGAGGTCCTAAATACAACTCATTCCATGAGATTCTGGAGGGAAAAAAAGTCACAAAGCAAAGAGTCCAACTTCAACAGACCAACAATTACACATAACAGGAATGATTTTTCACAGCAGGCGATTTGACATGTAGCAATAAATGTCTTGAAATTTACTGAAAGCAGAGAATGTGTTACAAAAAGCAGCACATTGATGGCAGTAGCAGCATTGTTTTTAAAGGGGCATTCAGAAAATGCCTTTGCAGTTTTAAGTCTGTGAGCAAACAAAAAAGTTGACTAAATATGAAACCTGTTTATTATAAATAAGTAATATGAAATATATAAAAAACGTATACAAATGCATACTATTAAAATATTAAATACAAACTAATAAAATATTAAATAAAATGACAAAGTTTCTGATCGACTTATACATTTCATTTCTCAACCATTTTTAGCCAGTAAGCATGATAGGCTGTCATCCAACACGTCAGGCTTGATTTCATTAACCAAAAAAAGCAACGGTTTCATTACCTTTTTCCATTACATTAAGCAAACCCACACATAGAAAAATTATCCAAAAGACAGAGGAGCTGAGAAAAAATGCAGACAACAGCTATGTTGTGCACGTCTTATGTTTAGTGAAATCTCCTGTGGGGCTATGCAGTGTAAATGCTCTATTAAGTCCAGCATTCAGACTCTGTCCCCCCACCACCGCAGATCGACAGGAGTATAAAAGGTCTCTGTGACGTCGGTTTGCTTCTGACGCGTTTCGTGTTGAAAACCTGAATGAGTGAAAGGGAGAGGGAGCGAAAGGAACAATCTGATTGCAAGTCATCGTATATCAAATGAAGTATCAGCTTCCTGTGCCAACTAAATTAGATTGTAAATTCATTCATCAACATTTAATTGAAGTAGACGCCTAAAACACAAACAAAATTTGAAATCATCTAATATGTATTTTAATGTACTACTAAGAAGCAAATTACCCATATCCATCACAAACACACACACATATACACACACACAAATAAAATATAGAACCTGACCAGACCGGAAGCACAAGAAGAGATTTAATGTAACTGTTAATTTCTGCTGTGAACTGCCGCAACACGTTGCAGTTATCAATATTATGACTGTGACGAACCAGAGGGAAAAAAAGTAAGGGAGGGGGAGGGTGCGTTGAATCAAGCGCCAAAGCACTGTGCAAGTGTGCAAGGCGGAAAGTGAGCGAGCCAGGGAGCGAACCAAAACGCGCATGAGAGAGAGAGAGGGAGAAACTGCACTGGTGATCGACGCCAGCCTGCCACCACTCTGTAGCAGTGAGTGGCTGCAACAAAAGCACAGAATAACATCTCAGCTCCTCTCCTCTGCTTTTCCCCTCACTGCATCTCCCCTTCCTCGGTGCAGAGAACTCCACACAACACAGCAGAGCCACACGGAACTGGCGTCGCAAGTGCAGCCTCTGCCTGCCATCAACAAGTTAGGGATGAAGGACCTCGAGCAATGAGAGAGGAAAGCGAGATCTTCAATTAACCAACTGAGCTGACATCATTGCGGTGGAAAAGGAAAGAGGCAGCTAAGGGACGGTGGGATCTGCTCAGCGGTGCTGCTTTGGATACAAATCATCAACTTCAAATTTAAGGATTCTTGGAAAGCAAATAATGTTTGTCTTTTCTTAATCTGGGGATTGAATAGGAGGACTGAAGAAAGGACAGACCGGGAAAAGAGAAAAAAACAGCATCCCAGGACATGGAATTCCTGAATTTGGTTCAGCTGGGGGGGCACCGCACTTCTTTATTTCTGAAGAGCTTGATTCCTTTTGTATTTCCCCAAAAGGTTTTTTTCCCTGTGGATTTCTCTTCCATCTGGATGCTCCAAAAGTCTGCGGAAAAAGACAGTTGAATGCAGCCACCGATGTACACAAAAGAATGGGTAAGTTAGCCCTTTTATTCACAGAGTCTGGACCCTGAATAGGCAATGTAGTGAATAGGAGGGGGGGACAGTGACTGGCAGGGTCTCTAGAAACATCTATATATTTAAAAAGCTGCTTTCCTTTTTTTTTTTTACTTAGTAGACTGGTAATATTTAACAAGCAGTAATGTTTGCAGCAGGAAAAGGGAGAAAAAATATGACTGACAAGCCACTTAAAATTAAAAAAAAATAATAAAATTACGGCAAAACTGGGATGAAAAAAAAAAAAAAAAGAAGATAAATGATAAACTACATCCTAGGAAAAAAAATAAATTAAACGGTGAATAAAAAGCTAATACTTCAGTTCAAACATATGGATGGCTAATTTATGCATTAAAATTACTTAAGTAAACATAACCAGCAGTGCAAGTCATTGAACATTCCCCTTCAACATTCTTAAAATTCTTGGATCAACCAGATTGCATTGACTGTTGAAAAAAAAAAAAAAAACGTTTGTGTACACTGTAGATTAGATTTCCCTCCCCCCAGTTTATTTTCTTATATTTAAACCCACCCAGGTTTCCATTCAAGGTGGCCATTGTGGGACAAGCACCAGCGGCACTTTGTGTGATCAGCATGCTACTGTGCCTCCCTCCTGTGTCATGCACAACCTGCCCCCAGAAATGCCGATGTGAAGACCTGCAGTTTTACTGCGACACGCAGGGGCTCCTGGCGCCCCCAAATGGTGTGGATAAAGGGGCCCTTGGACTTTCGCTCAGACACAACAGTATCAGCGAGCTCAGCTCAGACCAGTTCTTTGGCTTCACCCAGCTCACTTGGCTTCACCTGGACCATAACCAAATAACCATCGTGCATGAGGATGCCTTCCAGGGGCTGTACAAGCTCAAGGACCTTAACCTGAGCTCAAACCGCATCACCAAGCTGCCAAACACAACCTTCATCCACCTCATCAACCTTCAGATCTTGGATCTCTCCTTCAACCAGATGACAGCTCTGGAGCCTGAGCTCTTTCACGGGCTACGGAAACTCCAGATCCTACACCTGCGATCAAACTCACTGCGCACAACGCCTGTGCGAGCCTTCTGGGACTGCCGAAGCCTGGAATACCTTGGCCTGAGCAACAAACCGGCTCCGTAGCCTGGCCCGGAACGGCTTTGCTGGGTTAATTAAGCTGCGGGAGCTCCATTTGGAACACAATCACTTGACCAAGATTAACTTGGCGCACTTCCCTCGTCTGGTCACCCTCCAGTTCCTTTATCTTCAGTGGAACAAGATCAACAATTTAACATGCACCATGGAATGGAAATGGACAACTCTGGAGAAACTGGATCTCACTGGGAACGAGATACGTATACTCACCCCCGAAGTGTTTGATACCTTTGCCCAACCTCAAGATCCTGCTGCTGGATAACAACAAACTGGCACAGCCTCGATACCCAAACCATGGATATGTGGAAGTCCCTTAATGTGATTGGGCTTTCGAGCAACCTTTGGGAATGTACCAAACGGATCTGCAATTTGGCCACTTGGCTGAGCACCTTTAAGGGTCGATGGGAGCATTCTATCCTCTGCCACAGTCCTGAGTACGCGCAGGGCGAGGAAATACTGGATGCCGTTTACGGATTTCAACTTTGCCAAAATTTCTCTGCCCCAGTCGTACTGACCAGTACAAGCACAGAGGCTATGCTACCTGAGATCACAAGCTCCCTGTTCGGAAATATGCAGACCCCTACGCAAGACTTCTATGCAGAGGATTTTGGGAGCTTTACGATTTGTCACTACTACTACCACCACCACACAACCCCCACGCACTGCCCTCGCTACTACCATGACAGTGGAGGGGGCAGACATTACAGAGGACTACTCCGCAATGGACAACACAGTGCTGACCCAGAGGGTCATCATTGGCACCATGGCTCTGTTGTTTTCATTCTTTCTCATCATTTTTGTAGTGTACATATCACGGAAATGCTGCCCTCCCACTCTGAGGCGGATCCGCCATTGCTCGGCCATTCAGAATCGGCGTCAGATGAGGACCCAGCAGAGACAGCCAATGGCCGACCTAGCCACACAGGTGCCTTATAACGAGTACGAGCCCAGTCACGAAGAGGGTGCACTTGTGATCATCAATGGCTATGGGCAGTGCAAATGTCAGCAACTGCCTTATAAAGAGTGTGAAGTATAAACTATTTATTCCTGCAGTTTCTGGTTTTAACCATTTGTCCATTTCAAAAGAAACAGGGTTTGCTTTTGGACCTTTTTTCCCCCTTTTCAGTTTGTATGAAGAATATTTCTTTGAAATTGTTAGCTTTGGAAATCTATGAAAGCTTGAGATGACTGGGATGAATCGAAAAGAGGAAATAGAGAAATCAACAAGTTATTTTTGTAATACAAATGCAAAGGTTCATATCTAGTTGGGGCAATCAATCTCAGCAGAGGAAGGTTGGATGCATCACAGCATCACCAGTTTGTGTACTGTGTGTTCTGCAGCACAGAGGAAATGAGAAATCTATAGCCAAACCGCCTGGAACCCTGTGCTCCAGAAAAACAGTTTATAAAATAACATATCTTCTGATAAATGGTGAAATTTTATTCCATGGGAAAATAGTGTTACATATGCTGAGCAGTGCAAATTTAAAAGTATTTTTAAAAAAAAATAAAAAATAAAAAAGACTTTTGATGCACGTTAGCAACACTATAGATCTCACTCACAGTTCACTTTTGGGGAGAGAAAAAAAAAAAAAAAACAGATGGGCAAAAAGCATATTTTTTAAAATCACATTTTCTAAATTGAAAACAAATACTGATAAAAATTGAGCCACATAATGAAATTTGAACAGGGAATTCAACCCACTCAAATTATTTGGCTTCCTTATGTGCCAGAAATGATCATTTCACTTTGATCAAGTCTTAAATTTAAACTAATGAGAACACTTAACTGCCTTCCCGTTTCTGCATTTGGTAAATTCAATAAACTCTGTCTGCTTCCTTGAAATCTTAAAGCCCTAGCACTTTGTGTGAAAAGGTTAATGTCCAATATCGCTCTGCACTGGTTCTAACAAAATGTCCGAACAAGCTCCCTCTTTTATGACTTCAGCAGGAATTTACTAAATGTTAAACAGAGGCAATCCCTCAATTATCATTGTGCATATATTCTTACAAAAGATGGCTTCAAACACTGACATCCTCACTGTGATAGAACAATGCTGCTTAGATCACTGCATCATTAATTAATGGTAGAGACCATCAAAGAATGCTAGACGATGAAGCAAACACCAGCGAGAACACCTTTCTAGGGAGATGGGGAAGAGTTAGAAAAAGAAGGCATGCAGAGGACACTGAGAATTGCCTCCTAAAAATACAGGCGTGCGTTTGCCGCACTGTTCGAATGCAGCAAAGAGCATAACCATACCTGACAGCTGCAACATTGAGTCAATTAAGCTCAGGGAAAATGAATCTAATATTCTATCACCCAAAACCTCTGCCCTGCAAGTTTCAGCCTTCAGCCAGTAAAAAAGCAGTATTTAAAAGGAAAAAAGACAAGAGTTATTACTTCATAGCCTTGCTCCTTTTAACCCATAAAGACAAAAAAGGCCTTTTTCGCCTGTGCAAGAAATATACAGAGGTTCATACCAAGGACACTAAAGAAACAGAAACAGAGAAAAAAGCTGAAGTAAAGTGTAGCGCAGCTCTCAGGAGAGCATGCAGAAGACGGCGAGAGGCTGGGTCAGGAGACATTTGTATGCAGCACTGAGAGGACAGACATTAGCATCAAACTAAAGAAGCTGCTGCTGCAGAAGCTCTTTGTGTTGCAATCAGGAGTTGGGGGTAGGGATGCACAAGGGGGTACAGGGAACACAAACACACTGGTTAGCATCTAATTGAAGTCAATGAGCATCTGAGGAGCCACCGGCTGAGGCTAAATCAGGGTACAGAAACCATTAGAGGAAAAAAAAAGAACTGCATGACAAAACGGTGACTGACAACATCCTGGGCAATAGATGGAAAGCTCTGAACGCCACCCTAGTTGCGCTGCAATAAGGCTTATTGCCTCATTGCTGAATAAAGAAATTAGTCATCAAGCTATATAGCTTAAGAAAAAATGTCTAAAAATAAAGAAATGTAGTCATATCCAGGCAGAGGTTTTTGGTGTTAAACACAAAAATTGCCACCTTCCTAATTACAGTCAAAAAAACTTAATACCGAAATTAAGGCATGCCTTAAGAGACTGATTAACGTTGTCCTCTAGAGGGTGTGCTGTAAAATACCATGAGTGAGGAACAGCTGCTCAAATTCTTTTACTAACTCCAACCCTGCAAAACATTTATATGTTGGTAAAGACAAATAAAAAAGGGAATGTAGGTCCACGTAGCTGAGAAATAACATTCCAAAATGCATTTTTCAATGCTGTTGGACTGAACGAGGAAAACTACAGCTAAAATTTACTGAGCCAAGAACCACCACCAATGGTGTTGCTTTGTTTTAGATTTAGTGAAGCTGACCTTTGCTTTCTGCATTCCTCAAAAAACACATTGCATGTTTAAAGATAACGTGAAACACATCACCACCCCCCCCCCCCCCCAAAAAAAAAAAAAAAAAAAAAAAAAAAACACAGATGAGCCTCACATCCTGATCTGATATATACGCTGGGGAAAAAAGACTTCCTAATGAAATACTGATGAACACTGTAATCTGTTTAAACTATCAGCTAATAACCAATCACCAAAAAAAAAAAAAGACCTGAACATGAATTAATTTGCACTCTTGTTTTTTTGGTGGTGGGGGGGGGGGGTACTTTGCCATACGCTGAAGTCCTGCTGCTCACTCTGGCCAACCCAAAAACTTCTTTGTGCAAAAAAATGAATGCTTCTCACCCTCCTCTCCCCAAAGCCCAGCGTTTTCCTTTTTGTATTGTAATATGTACTATTTCATATCTGTATAGTGGGTAAAGATGTGGCCAACTGAAAAGATCTTTTTTTTTCCTTAAGACGTATATTTTTAAATAAAAATGTTACAATTTATAAACGTTTTGGTCTAATATGCTCTTTAGGTACCCAAGGTCTTACTTGCCTTCCTTTTAACTATCTTCTACAAAAAAGGATTGTAGAAAGTCTATCATGTATCAAACGTGCTGAATACAGAGATGGCTGAAAGGCTTTTAAGGATGCTGCACTCAGGGTATTTGGTCTGGCTTCAGACAAGGTGCCCTTCTGAAGTAAATGGCTTCTGTTATCATTAACATTATCATAACCCGGTACTCATCTGCCCTTCTAAAGCGAGATAACAACCTGCCTGAACGACTGGCATCAAACGCAACAGCATGACCAAGATTCCACTCTAGCCCACAGCAGAATAGTTCTCAAATCTGCTTAAAAATGCTATTATAAACACACAATGATTGACATTGGTTGAAAATGATCATCTAGCCCACTGATTCTTGATTTAAATACGATCTAAATAGTGGTAGGTTGGTGAAGTGCAGCATACTGTATATACATACATCCTCTGAGCTTTTTTGGTGAGCAGAGATTGTAAACTGTATTATTGCTGAGAAAATAATTCTGTAAAATCTGAGCTTTGGCCAGGAAGAGGAAGAATCATGCCCATACAGAAACTAAAAAAAAAAAAAAAAAAAAAAAAAAAAATTACCTTAATAAATAAACAATATATAAAATAATAATAAATAAAATAATAAAAAGAAATATATATATATATATATATATATATATATATATATATATATATATATATATATATATATATATATATATATATATATATATAATTTGACATTTATATTTTAGATGTTTTATATATCCAGTGATTTACTCAATAACACTGCAGCTGCAGCCTCTATGGAGGTTTCAAAAGTGTGAGGGTGGCAGCAAGCATATGCCACAACAGCTACCCGCCTGTGTTATATACTGTGTGCACTGTACAAGTACTGCAGGGGCAAGCTGGAAGAAAACCAATTTCCAGTGCAGAATGAAGGGGACCAAAAACATAAATAATATCCTGACTGTTACTGTACGCCTAACCTTGGGAGTCCAATACATCAGGCACAGTGGACATCAGCTTGGATGTAGCCATTTTTTATGCTTTTTCTATAAATAATACATTCATCTATCCAGACACTTGACCAACAATGATATTGCGCATGTCATCTGTGATTGCTGCCTCACAGTTTCAAGATTTTATATCTTTTGTAAATCTCAAGGTCTTGTAACCCAGACGATAGAATTGATTTTAATGATTTTACTGCAGGCGCTAGCTAAAGAGAAGCGCCCGGGTAGACTCCCTCCGGGCAGCTGTTGACCACTGGTCCACCGATGCTGTGCCTACAGGCATTTTCTATGGAGAAAAAGGAAAGAAGTTTGGGAGTCGGGGATGGGGTGGAGTTAGGATGGCTGAAGCTGAGCATGATTTATAGAGGACAGACATTTCTTGGCCAGACAGAGTGTGTAAGAGAAAAGGCTTTGTGACTACAGAGGCTTCAGATGCAGCGGCTTTCTAAGGCTTTTCATTCACTGGGAAAGGAAGCTATTAACTTCCAAAGGTCACTTTTAATTTGGTTGCAGCCCTACGTGGCAGTGGTCTGTCCCTGTCTAAAGAAATGGTAATGATAATAAATGATAAAAAACTCCAGATTTAAGTACACCAAGTTGAACATAGGAAAGTGAGAGGATATTGTGCACCTCAACTTTGCGCTTGAACTGTACGCCATGTTCCCAATTACTAAGGCTCATTTAAACCCTGCAGGAAGTCACCGAACACACACAAAAAAAGGCAACTCAGAGACCAGATGAAAACGGGCTAATACTTTTAGAGGATTTCTTATTGTACAACAGCAGTTGTTCCAAACGTTAATTTGCTCCCGTTTTTAAAAGTCTACAAAAAAGCGTCTTCTTTTTTCTCTATGGCATCATTTCCTTAGCGCTCAGGGCTCTCAGGGACCCCAGAGGATGAATGGACACCGCTCTTCAAAACAAGTCTCTTAAAATGAACTATATTAAAGCAAAGGGCCGAAGCTCCATTAGCCACCAAGGGTAGTCATCCCTCATCCACTCCCTGATCAAAGCGGTCAACAAAAAGAAATGATAGCAAGAGAAGCAATGCAGCTCAATGAACCAGCTACCGAAAAATAAAAGCATTTTTTCGTTAGATTCAGCTGAAGTGCTTCTGCCCTTGGATGTTAAGATGATACCAAATGTTGTAGTGCTAATTACTAGCTGCGTATGTCAAGCACACAACCTCTATGCTGCAAAGGCACAAAGATAAATACGGATAGTCACATGAATAGTTTTTTTTTTTTTTTTTTTTTTTTGCTGTGATGTTACATTAGCTGATTTATTGGCTTAAAAAAAAATAAAACTAAAGGATAACTAAAAGATCTAGGAATGTGTGTGTATTAGTAATGAATGACTTTTAAATGTTAATTTTAGAGCTGTAGTTTATAATAATGCAATGATGAAATGCATGGCAACAGATCCAGAAAAGATAATGAAGCTTGAGTTTAAAGAGCATTTAAACATACATAAAAGCACCAGGAAAAAAAAAGCAGCCATCACATTTGATTTCTACATTGTTAATGATGATGACTGTCACTAGATGTGGACACACAGGATTTAAATGACAAAATGCTCTATTTATCTCTCACATGGTTGCCAAGGAAACAGTGTTCAGTCAAACCGAATTCTTGTTTATTACCATCCAGGGTGTGACGAACAAAGACATTCATTATTCTTGTTCTGACCAGAAGTAACTTTATGCAGCCCTATTCATGAGAATGTCTGACACATCTAAGCATCAGAGGGGAGTAATACCAGATATCAAGTGCACGCAGAGCTAATGCAATGAGTCAGAGCTAATCCACAGCAGCAGGTTAAGAAAAGGACACTAATAACCCTGACATACCTGTTCTTTGACATGTCAATAGAAGTGACCTTCATGCTACAAGGCGCAGGTTAAGAAAAGGGTTATAATATCGATTAGATAAGTGTTTTTTGGCATGTAATTAGATGTGATCAGAAACAGTCAAGCTGAAAACAGCACACTGATGCGGCACAGGGAAGGGCTCCCACCATCACCCACAAGATCTTCATAATCAAATATGATGCAAGCGTGCTATAATTACTCCTATCTGGATTCCATCAAGATTGCCCATTATTTCTCTGTGCCACAGGTGAAACATCTGCATCGCACTCATTGATTCGCTGAATACAGTCAAGAGACCATGTGCACAATTCAAGGAAATTCAATTACTGCCTCGAACCTCCTGAAGAGATGCTCTTGAAAAGCAATCACACATATAGAAGGGCAAATTAAATTGATATCTTAGAGTTAAGACCAGCCAGATGCTATGACTATAGCCCATTTCTCCCAGTACCACTCCATGTCTATACGCTCAAAAACAAACCTTTTCAACCAGACCAGAAGCAATGAAGCAACGATTTTCAGGCACGAGAAAAATGCTACTGGGAAACTCAACAACCTACAGGCTTCAAGGACTCAAGAGCTGCATATGCTTGAAACATTTATTATGAGCTTCCTATTAATCTTGAAACCGCTTACCAGGGAGGATGCATCGATCTGGACTCTCGTCAGCAAATACCTCTGTAACATTTACTGCTTTCCACATTTTAAAGTTGCATCTCCCTGGAGATATACAAGCGGAGGGAACTGCCAAAACACTGTCTCGAGTCCAGCCAAACTAGTTTCTTATTCAGTCGTCATATATAGTTTACAGTTTAAGACTGTGAGAAGCAATTCTAAGTGTAACAAAACTACATCAATATCTTTAAATGAAAAAAAAAAACTGCATAAAAAGGTAAATTAGCACATCTAATTAGTATCTATTTTGTTGACAAAAAATACAAGACACATTTGTTAATTTGTTTTTTGGCCATCAACTTTAACGAAGACGTGAAAAAACTAGCAAACAGGTTTAATTAAACTATTAAAATGAGGAAATAGCACAAAATATAAACTATGCCAATAATGGTTTTAAAGTAAACAGAGATGAGTATTATTGATTCAAATAATCAAATCATAATAAATGGCAAGTTTAAGTTAATATAAAATGCTTTAATATATTAATGAAGTTTTTAATTTTGACTAAATGTAAATATTTTTAAAATGTAGTTGTCCACTAAAATGACATGCCATTTTAGAGTAAAAGTTATTTTAGGAAAATAAAAAAAAATTTAAAGGATTTTTATCAAAAGACAAAACAAAAGTTTTTTTTTGTTTTTTAAATTAACATTAATACCAGCTAACATTAAAAAAGCCCTGTTAATTTCCCTTTTCAAATTCAGTTGAATACATTTACAGCACTGGAGTTTATTTAGAAACATGACTTTTCCAACAGTGACATGTCACTAGAAACGGCTAAATATATTATGTATCCAGAAGGGGTACATGATAGCTATACCTGGATTTCTCTGCAAAACTGGACAACATGTAGTTACTAAGCCTCGGCTCGGGACTGAGGGGCAGAGAATGGGGCATGTCAAGCTTTGCAGCATTCATCTGTCTTCAGAGCAATGAGTTGTGGCATCCAGTCGCTGTTGGCAAATCATACAGAGCGGTTAATAAACATGGCATGCTATCTGTCTTCATACTGTCAACTTTAGGCTGAAGCCTGCCATGAGGCCAATTCCGAAAGGTGGGTTATTGAACCTCGAGGGTTTGAATACCAATGCTCTTGTTCATGGTGGGGGGATCTTTTCTCGTCCTTTGCACTGTCTGCTCTGATGATCTATAAAAATGAAAAAAAAGGTGTCACCAGCAAAAGGTGACAAGATCTTTTGATTTATTAAGAATGTTCAACACAAATTTATGCAACCGCTCAATGCGCCCTAATTATCTGGGGAATGATCCTTGGCCACTTTGAATACAAGCCCATGTGTCAAACTACCAGAGCATATCTTTGACACGGTGGAAACTTTGCAAGAGTTTTCAGTATATCCCAGAAGATGATGAGAGAAGACATGAGCATGACTTAATGCTTCAATCATTATTAAATCTTACAGAGAGAAAGTTCTGCTGTGCAAGGTGAAATCTAATTTATTAAAATGTTTCACCTCCTGCCCTTTCAACTTTTAATTCATTAATATTCATGCTAAGACTGCTCCTTGGAGCCCTTTCTGGCCAAAAGATAAAACGACACTACATACCGAAAGCCTAACATCTCTCCATAGATTAAAAGAACCAAAGGAGCAGTATCTCAAGCAAATCACCAATAATGCAAGAATCTATTTTCGGTGATCATTTTAAACAACAAAAGAAAACGCTAATTTAGCATGCACTAAGCATACAACAATAGCTAGCGCTGTGTTAATTTCCAAGCTCATTTCAGGAAGACCAATTCAAAGATACTGTAAAACTCCATTAATAACCCAGACCTTGTGCTGAACCCAGTATAAAAATGGTCACCCTTGAAAAATGAGCAACACATCACACAATACGTTTGCGATGTATTGAAGACCACACAAGGACCAGCACAGGCTATTAACTTTTAATATGCCATTTGCAAAACAATCCTACAAAGTCAATGGCTTTAAATGTCTCATAAAACAAGCAGCTTACAAGATTTCTTTATCTGAATGCTGAGAACAACAAGAACTTAAGCATTTGTCTATATAACACATGAGCTAAACGGACGTGGCGGCACTCTGAGAAACAATGCAATCTTGAGGAAGACTGCAAAAGAGCCAGTGTGACAGGAATCAAACCAGTGGCACCATTAAATAACAATTTCTCTTCAGATCTTGACAATATATCAAGAGAAATGTGGTTTTTTCTATATTACCTATGAGGCCAATGATGCCCTTGACATCACAACAGCAAAATCCTTAAGCCTCTTCTGAGGGCAACTCAATTTAGAGTCAGAAATGCTACATCACCAAAGTGAATGTGGGCAAATGCCATTATCCATGACCGCAATATTTAATAGCCACTAGTCTGAATCATTCTGTCCTTGGAAAAATATGAAATATTTCCATTCTATGGTAGATTTGAAAGGAAAAGAGCCGAGACACTTCCCTAACATTGTTTTCTAGCAAAAAAAGACAGTTATCTAGTTCTAACAAATGTGCACTAGATCAAAACTAAACCGAAAGAGCCACGCTAGCTTTTGAAGTAAGCCATTGATTTCTGTTTTTGAACCATTCAAAGGGCTTGCTGTCTGCGTGCATTTCATAAACAGCTTTGTCTTACACTGGAAGATATGGTAAAATGAACAGCAGAAAAACAAACAAGCATTTTTTTCCTCTTTTTTTTTTTGTGAGTTGCTTCAAACACAAACAAAAAACATCAATTATGATGAAAAAAAAAAAAAAAAAGGAAACATAAGATATTAGGTGAAAAAGTACTTACAAAGAGGTCATTAAAAATTAGTGCAATATAAAGCCAAGCATTTAAACTAAAAAGATAAATCACCCTGGTTCATGGGGCTTGGTGGTTTTTGAAAGCATGCAGCACTATTCGTGTTTGGGTCAAACTAGTTTGTTTTGGGGGGTTCAGAGGCAATTAATCTTGGCCTAACCTTATTTATCTGCTGTAAAACAATTTATTAGGCTCCTCTGGATATTTAATAAATGCAATTACAAGACATTTCAGGAAGTTTGTAATGCAAATTCCCAGGATCACCTCTCTGAGATTAAAAGTCTAAATGTAGCTTTAAACAGTGAACCGCAACGGTTTCAAATATTTCTAAAGCCACTACACTGTGTTTGAGGAGCACTCAATGATTCATCCTGTTTCTCCAGAAAGAGACAATGCAATAAACACACTAGCTTGCATTTAAAGTAACTCTTTCACTCTCTTTCCTTAAGCATTGCTGGGCTAGAATACATAATTTGGATTTTTACAGTAATTTAAATGTACAAATCACCGTGCATTTGAAGGACTAAAAGAAAACGTGTGAATTATTATTCTTTCTTTTTTTTCAATCTGCAGAGAAAATAAGCAGCTCAAGGTCACAGTTATGTTAACACGCAATCACCCTTAAGCAGGAGACAGTCATTTAATCTTCATTTGGAAAGGACAAAGGGAACATCCTTTATGAATTTAAATATCTTCGTTCCTTCAGCCCACTGTTTGAATTACACTGTCTACACCCTGGAAGTGGCCAATCTCATGACAGCTTGAGAGTCCACACTGGACGCTGCACATCACCATAGAATGCTTACTAATATAAAGTTAATTTAGTCAGTTTACATTTTGCATTTTTATTTTTAACAAATCTAGTTCTATTTAACTGAGTTCTATAAAAGTAAAATAACTTCCCTCTTCTTCGAGTGTAATAATGTCTTGGTCAGAATCAAGGTCAGAATCATGGACATGTTTCAGCGCTGAGCCAGGTGGAGATGTGGCCCTGTTCCCAATGATGGCTCAAATACATTCAGTGCATACCAATTAGGACAGGCTGATAAAACAACAACCATAATTATCGGGATATACTTTTCATTGATAAAACGATAACAAGTGTTCGATAAATGTTCAATATAATGTTTATGTGCCAAAAGCGGCACAGCACCACACGGACCATTTATTCACTAACTGCACCATAGTATTGTGGCAGAAATGTGGGATATTAATGTAGACATAAATGCACTAAAGGAGTAGTGGAACAATTACAGAATTTTTGTGATTAAGCAATATCGTTTTTGCATTTATACTAAATGGGTTTAGACTACTGTTTTTCATTCAGATATCTAGAAACCATATAGTTAAATTTTTACCATCGTATTGTGGTGCTATATGTGTGGATTTAACTAGGGATTCACCGAAATGAAAATCCTTGGCAGCAGCAGAACAAAATGAAACACTGGGCCAAAGGCCGAATACCAAACATGGTTTTTCACATTTTTTTCCCCCATTTTGCCAATTTTCTTCACTAGTGCATAAATTAAATAGCCAAAATGTGCTTTAACAATATTTACTTAATGAACATGTTTTTTTTTTTTTTTTTACATTCTAGCAGACATTATACTAATAAAGCACAATTAAACTTAAAGTTAAGTTAGTAAAATAATATTTGGCAATTTTTGAGACCCCCTTCTTTAATCAGGCATGATTAAAAACATTAGAAAAGACTTCTTTTAAAACATTAGAAAATATACAGATCCCAGTCGGAACACTGTGAATGCTATAATAAATGTATTAATACAGCTGTTGTAATTATTATTATCCTTAGAATTGTCTTTTTTATTTTATTTTACAAAACTACAGTAAAATTAAAATAATAACATTTATTAATGTTGATGGAGTTCTTGCTTTTTTTTCAGCTATTATATTAGCAGAAACCCGCAAGAAGACCTCAGGCTCAGTGCTTCTTTTTACTGACAACAGTAAATTTATAAAGGATTTTCATTACGAATTTGGGGAAGTGTTTGTTGCACATATTGCATTGTCACGTGCTTTGTAAAAATTCATAAAAATGTTACTAAGCAACTGATGAATAACACTATTTCAGTGTAGACTTTGAACCCTGGCGCTGTGAGCTCATGCAGCGCTGTTTGAATACGTCATTTGTTCATGTATTAGAAAACACAATGTTCTGCAGTTTATTTAATTGTTTAAGGACATTTTCGCGATTTCAGTCATCATACAGTAACCCGCAACAACCAACCCTTCCACTTCTCATCGAAGACATGCGATGCAGTACTAAACAATCTCTCATTGTCGGTGCTTGTAATGATTTTTGCATCTTTTTCGGACACATTTAAATGCTTCCACACTGCCGACATATTTATGGCATTAGTGCGCGCCTCTATTTGATCAAGTCACGTCATTGTTCAGTACAATTTATTCAGTCTTTTTGCTTATTTGGCTATTTTCGGCCGAATAATTTCAGTTGCCGAACATTCGGTGCATCCCTAGATTTAACAGTGATTATCATGATCTAAATGTATGAAAGTTAATTTGGTTAATTTTCATAAAATTCAAACAAAAATTAGGTTGCTACAATTTTCAATTTGTTACTGTTACATGTTACATATTTACATCTGCATTCTAACTCAAGCTACTACTACTGCTACTACAAACTGTGCTGAAGAGACACGTCATGTCAGGCTACACAAACCTGTTTCATGATTTGAAACAATTATCACTCATTAGAACATGCAGAAACTAATAAATTAATTTTTCTATTAAGATATTTTTTTTTGATAAGGAAAAATGACTGGAAGAATGTAAAGAATAATTTATAAAGTGTGTGTCATGTTCTGGCCATAAAGAGTCATTTAAAATCAAAATTAACAGTCTGGTTTTTACAACTTTCACTTATAAGCAAAAATCTGTCTTTAAACTTGGTTTTTTTATATTTTGTGTGTCATGTTCTGGCTATCGCCTTTTTTTCGCCTTTTTTTTTTTTTTTTTGTGATAATATTTTTGGCCAAATCGCCCAGCCATGATACCAATTCACTGAACACATTCACAGACTAGGTGGCATGTCTTCCCCTCAACCAGGGGTAAATAAGAGTGATTTGCTCCTTTCAAATAAGGCCTATGAAGTGTCTGTAAAAGTACATCTGACAAGAAAGGCAACTGCGACAGTGACATGCACTTACTGAGCAAAAGGCAAATTATGACCAGCGTGTATGTACAACAAAATTTGCCAGATGCAAAATCAGTTTATATATTCGAGAGGAAAACAGGGTTAAAAACATTTTGGAGGACAAATGATGAGATATTAGGGATGACACTGATTACCAAAAAACACTGCATATACAGACACCCACTATTAGTTTGATGGGCCACAAGTAGTGGTCGCCCATATTGTTTTTTTTTAACAGCCGATGCCGATATCTTGTAAAGCAGGTTGGCTGATGGCCGATAGCCGATATAATTTTATTTAATGTCACTGAAAAAAATTATTCTACATTTTTTTAAAGGTAAGTTGTTGCAAACAATTTATTTTAGCTACATTTAATAATAAATAAAAAATGTTGTAAGTTAGTCAACTAAATTTGTTTATTTAAATGTAGCTAAAATAAATAAATTGCAACCACTTACCTTAAAAAAAAATTGTAAATTAAATTAATCATTTTTTATTCATAGTATTTAAGAAATTTGAAATCATTTGAAAAGGGGAAAAAAAATTAATGTGTAAAATAATCATGCTTATACTTTAAGTGACAAAGTATTTTTCACAAACAAATATTTAATAAAAATATTTAAAAAGGAAGTAAACACTAACCAACAGGGCACTCAGTATTCTGGGAAGTTGTGTGCATTGGGAATCACATTTTTTTCCAAATAAAGCCAAGGTAACACTCATTTCACATACAGCACACAGTGAAAATGACATGAACATGACATTGGGCAAAAGCATGAAGCACAGCATAATTTGAAATCAAATTTTTAAGTTTGTCGATCGTACATGTCAGTGAAGCTGAACTCTCCTCCTGTCAGCATTCAATTCACACGGACCGACCGTCACACAGAGAACACGTGATCGTGCAGGACACACATCCACACTTCATAAGATCTCACAGCTGGATTCGACTAAGTTTGCAAGGTTTTTGAAATTAGATGTTCATTAGTCATTCAAAGATTTGTTTAAATGATGTAAAAGCATATTTGCTGTATGCTGACGGCAAATGAGAAAGTATTATAATGTTTGCCTTTCTATTATTAACAATATAAAAGCAATCGTTATAATACATTTTTTATACATTTTAATTCCTTTGTTTAACCATTCTATCTGATTATTAGACAGACGTCTATCAGTATTATGACATCGAACAAAAGGGAGAATGTGAGCACTGCGTGTTCAGGTGCTGCGTTCTCAGTGCCGTCAAAATAAAGGTCTGTCGGGCCGTCAAAATAAAAGTCCCGCCACAAACGCATTGGCCAAACAGAAAAACTTATCGGCCGATGCAAATATTCGAAAAATGCCAAATATCGGCAGATATATCGGCCTTGGCTATATATCGGTCGACCATTAGCCACATGAGAACCTGTGTTTAGTTATGTGGCTTCAAATTGCCAAATTCACAACACGCATAACAAACAGCACCTCTACTTCATAAAGCACTGATGCATTATTTGTCAAACTGATCATGCAATCAAACAGGACTTAAACCGAAAACTGTAACAGAGTTGGAATACACTTTAAATTAATATAAAGTTACTTTCAACCTCCCTGATCAAAGAATACTAAATGGTCATCACTCTTTGTATAATTTGTGTCAAACAGGACCTCATTTCACCATTGAAGAACAAAAATGAACAAATCACTATTCTATACAGAGAATATATACTGTTAAGGGTTTAAGGGATTATGTGAAGCCATGCCTCGATGCTTTTGAAAACAAATCTTAACATCCCAATATACTAGCTAATTAAATAGGTGTTCTGCTTAATAGCCCTGACCATATTGTGTTTTTCAGGACGACTGGAATGTTTTATTGATCAATTAGCACCTAAGACAGGAACTATTTACTCTACAATTCACTGCACAAAGCCACTGCTGATTTGCATGCTTGTGCCAGGTATGGGCCTGGATTCCCCACTGTAGTACAGTATTCCACAACTAAAGGATGTATCCCTTCAATTACACAGAATTTGAAGTAAATTAGGGGCACCATGATACTGAGTGAGCATAATCAAGTATTGTGTACATGAACAGGATGGCAACATTTTTCCAATCACTGATGGCTGCTGAAAATAGCCATCATTCCAAGCTATCACTCCAAGCTCCAGAAGTCTATAGAGCACACTCAAGTGTTCTCTGTGCCACGATGAAAATAAAATTACACAGAGAAAGAGGATAGAGAGTAAAGCACCACTTTATTGTATGTTATGATACCAGCTCTGCCAGGCTCTACGACTTTGGAGTTGGAACAAAATGTCAGTGGACATTTCATTATGAGAAGGGGAAAAATAAAAAGAGGCTGTCAAGAGTTCAGTGTAGACTGCAGCTCATCAAAACTGCATTAGAAAAGACAGAAAGAAAAAAAAAACACAGAGCAGAAAACATCTGAGCACTAATTCAGCACATTTATTGCTATTTGCCATTATTAAAGGGGTCATATGATGCAATTTCAAGTTTTCCTTTCTCTTTGGAGTGTTACAAGCTCTTGGTCCATAAAGATGATCTGTAAAGTTGCAAAGACTAAAGTGTCAAACCCAAAGAGATATTCTTTATAAAAGTTAAGAGTCAACCAAACCCCTCTAAAACGGCTCATTCTAACATGCCCCTACGTACTTACATTTGTGGGGAAGATTTGCATACACCGATGTCACGCAAAGAAAAAACGTAACTTTGATTCTAGCTGTTGCCACCAGCGCCATGTCGTGGAGACACCATTTCGTTGTGAAAGTAAAAATACTTTGTTTGGCTTTCCAAAAGAGGACACAACTAGAAATCAGTGGTTAAGCTGTATTTACAAAACTGTTCCAGAACAGTTCAACAAAAATATTTAGTGTGCAGCACATTTTATTGAGGACTACAGAAGACTACAATGTCTGCTGTTCTGACTCACATTCTGTAAGTACGTATACATATGTAAAGGATTTGCCACTGATGATTCAAACGCGAGTTTTGAGCAGTGGTTCTCAATTCCAGTCCTCTCTACACATTTTCAATGTTTCTCTTATCACTTCAGACGTTTGTTCTATTCGAACGTAAGTGCACTGCGAAGTGGACATCACAGGATATTCCGCCACGATTCCAGTTCAAAGCGAACGTATATGTTCCATTCAAAGTGCATTGTATTTATTTACAGAGGTATATGATGTCACACTTGTCCATGTGTGAAGACGTTGTGCGCCGCAAATCCATGAATGGATGTTCCAAAGTGAGGTAAACTTCAACAGATTTCCCCTGCTCAAGGGTTAGGGAGCAATGAACACTGTGTAGAGAATGTCAATGGGAACAGTTCATGCACGGAGCTCACTTCTAACGAGCTGATTATCTGAATCAGGTGTGTTAAAGAGAGACATGCGAAATATGCAGAGCTGGGGGGCGCTGCACATTCTTCACTGTGTGAATTAAATATATATTTTTCAATAAAGTTACAAAAGTGATATAGTCAATAGCAGTGAGAAATTTTTCTTTTGTTGTTTGATTAACATGAATGACAGAAAGCAGGAACATTAGACTGCTGTCACTTTAAGAGCTGCCCAGATCCAATATACTGTTACACATTTTTCTCAGCTGTTTGCTTTCACTTAAAACCTAAATAACGGTTTTTGAGGATACTTGCAAAGACAGGCATTTTGACACGTACTATCGTGAGTTAGGTAATTCTGTCAGTTAAACCTTAATTAAATGTTAAATTATGGGTTGTGTACACCAAAGACATTAACAACGTTTTTCACTGTAAATTATACAATGACTTGTTCTTTTTCACTTCCAAAAAATGTAATTAACAATATTTTATTGTAAATTTAAATGAAATGTAATCACAGTTATTCAGAGTTTATAGTACAGAAACTTAAGTGTTAACCAATTAACAGCTTTTACTGTAGCATTTTTACAGTCTTTTACTGTTAAAATCACAACCATTTTTTAAAGTGTTGGTGTGGACAAGTTTATTTATAGTTGCCTTTATAGTTATTAAGACCGTTTAACGTTTGTGCTGTGGCTATCTTTTTGAACAGAAAAAGAATGTTACTTCTACACATGACAAAGCAAAGCTGTTAAATACATATGCAACAAGGACAAATGACAAGGCACAGCAGAGGTCACTTAGCATCCTAAAAGGGATGAAATGGCACTACAATAACCTTCAACACAGATCTGAGCTGTCGTTTAAATGCTCTACAACACATCTAAGACTTCAACGGGCCTTAATAGAAACTGTCAGTCATGGAGTGATGCCACAGGTCTGCAGCAGCTGACAGCAATGGTCTAAGACCCACGAGGATACGAGCGATGAATGAAAATAATGGAATCATCAGTGGTTTGCACTCTATCTCTCTCTCTCACACACACACACATCTCCCAACATGAAATAGGCAAGGAGACAGACTGCAAAGAGTGTGGCATAAATTCTCCAAGTGCCACGCCTCCTTCCCTCAAACACACATTTTATCTGCTCGTATTTAAATTTTATAAGAGGTCAGGTCAGCTCCAGGCCTGCCCAGGTGCTAAATCGCACACAGCGACATGAATTACTGTAAGTGGTAAATGCTTTTGAGGAAAAAAACCACACACACACAAATTAATGATTTACCAGTTGTCTTTTTTTTTTTACCTTTTATGGTAAAGCAGTAAAATGCCATTTGCGTGTCGTAAGGCTTGGTATTTGGATGGGATATAACATGGGCAAAGGTACTGTTTAAAGTCTTTGGCTAAAGTGATTAATTCAGAAAAGATTATTAACATTTACAGCCAAACACCCTGACCACAAAAAAAAAAAAAAAAAAAAAGGCCACTAAAAGCCACTTGACTATAAAGGAGTACTGCATAACTGGATAATCACTGTTTAAAACCAATGCCCATATGAAAGGGTTTTTTACCAAAACAATAACAGAGTATTATGGTATTATGATCATTAATCATAGCACAAAAAATATTCCAGTAGATTAAATTGAGTTTCATTGATGAAAAAACTTGAGTTTTTTTTTTTCTAAATCTCAGGTTTCACAAAAGTCAGTCAGTCATTTAGGTTTGGAACAACATGAAGGTGAGTAAATGACTGGATTTTCCTTAGTGTGAACTGTCCCTTTAAGCAAATTGTGTGCAGCAAGCTTTCTCTGAATCTCAGACAAACTGTTTCAATCTTTATGCAATTAAAATTGCTTCAGCAAAAAAAAGTACCACATCCATCTCTTTGAAAAGCCAGGGATGTGATTTTAACAGCTAAATGATCAAGGACCAGGTATAGGGGAAACCATCTGACAGCCCATGTGTGACAGATTTTGCGTTTTTATGGAGAGCTGTAAATTTAGCAAAAGCCTCAGGGACGGCAAAGTGCTCCCCTGATGCACTGCATGCGGTGTGATTTGCTTTAATTACGCATTCAAATGAGGATACAATGGAACAGACAAAGTCAGTTTCACGTTTTTGCACCCTGAAGTAAATGAGAAAATATGCATTAAAAAGTGTCCTGGCTTTTCAAATGTTTTTTAAAGGAGCTACAGGAACTCTTGACTCAAACTTAATTAACATTAGTAAATATTTGGGGGAAACCAGAAGCCAACAGGTTAGCATGGACTCATTAAGGCTCGGCTTTAACAAGCAGGTGTCCCTACACTGACTTTCCTGAAGAAGAAAATTGCTGCAGAAAAGGTCAAATGGTAATGATCTGCTCTTACTGTTCAAATGTTATCGCTATTTATGAAAAATTATTCTGGGGTGGTAAGACCAAAATAATTTCAAAAAGCACACGGTTAGGTGAAAGAACCAGAAGAAGAACAATAGAAACAGGGCTCAGTTTGAGTTAAGAGACTAAAAAAAAAAAACAGAAGGGAGTTCAGAATGGAAAAAGAGGAACAGACAGACTGTTCCATCTCCGCTCTGTAAGGCCTTGAAGAGTCTGCATTTGTCTTTTCAGAGATTCTTCAGATGTTTGCCTTCAAGTTAAGAATTTAAATGTCAAAAGCTTAACATGTAAAACCTTCTTACTGAAAGCTCGCCTTGTGTACAATCACCTCTTCAACAAGAGTCTGGGGGGGGGGGTGTCTTAAATGTATTATTGATAAAATGCAGCGGAAAAGTTCAGAACAGACACATCATGTGAAGTAGTCACGATAGGATGGAATAATTAAATACGTGCTTGAACCGCAGCACTCAAAACCATGAGCTTGTGCACGGTAAAGTGAAGAGGCTTGTTTGTTTAGCAGTACTCTGCATTGTTAATCATCTGGCTAATCAGTCTGGGCTGGCCTGGACTTTTAAGTCGAAACCAGATTGACTGCCTGAGTTTGGGGTTACAGCACAAACTGGGACACACGTTTTAAGGTCCTGAGTAACAATTACACATCTTTTCCAGGCTAACAAAGGCGTGATCAATCTCTGTGCTAATCGGCAATTAATTACCATCTATTTTTGAACAGCCTGAAAACTGCTTTTGAAAACCTGACCAAAAAAAAAAAAAAAAAAAAAAAAAAACGGATGCTGCAGTCCATTATAATTCAGTCCATGGCTTTGGTTTTCTGCCTACATGCACCATTTCTGCTCAAAGATAATGAAACCTGTAAAATTCAGGTCGCATAACAGTGATTAAAACGTTAGCATTCATCATAAGATTACATCAATTATTAATAGAGGTTTGATTATTTTAAGGTGCTGCTCCAAAAAGTTATTTAAATATGTGAATGAGGCAAGAATCAAAGCAAGGATATTAAACAAACATGAGATGACAAAAAAAAAAACAATTTATGGCAATTTGAGCTACTCTTCAATTCAAAGGCTATAAAGTCAGAAACCTTAATGCGTTAAGCACCAAGCTTGGTCAACATAATGCCCAGTAACTGAGCTACATTATACCATTTTATTAAAATTTCATAAACATTCATAACCAGAGTCACTGCCAGAAACTCTAACTACAGAACTTGGGCTTCACATTAACCTCTCGAGACCTCATTTAATTTATAGAATATTAAAGTCTGTTTTACACAGCTGATTTGTGGGAGGCTGTCGAAATACCCATGCAATCAGCCCTCTCATCTGAAGAAAGAAATTTGTAGAAATTTGAGTAGAATGAATAGTGATTACTGCCTTAAGCAGGGAAAAAAACTGATGACACTGTCTTCAATGCTATTATGCTGCTACATCATTTTGCTTCAATAAATGAATAAGCACAAAATTCCAGCTGGGAGTTTCATTTTGTGGTTTAAAAAAATGAAAAAAGGGAGAGAAAAGGATCCACTGCTATGCTAGCTAGCTAAAGAGAGAGAGAGGTTGAAAGAGCAAAACTCCTCCAATAGCAGTCTCAGCTGTGAATGAGAGCCCATATGCTGTCTGGGCAATATGTCCTTTTCTCAAACAAAGACACTTCAACAAGGCAGTTCAATTATTCCAGGAGAAATCATATGGCTAAAAATTGAATTGAATTGAATTTGGGACACCAATTTAATCTCTGTATTATTGCGGGCCTTCAGAGTTCATTTAACAACACAGTCAGAGCATGAATTGGATGTGAGACTACTTATTCTTTCTAACAGAGGGAGGAGGAGCTGCACCTGTCTAACTCAAAAATTCCAGCCTATTGCACCAAATACATTCCTCCATCTAACAGAGGATAAAAGAATAATAAAGATTGAGGGAGAGATATCTTAACTACTCGGTAAGGAAATCCTGACTATAACAAAAAGATTAGTGGTTGACCGATATATCGCCAAGGCCGATATATCGGTCAATATTTGGCATTTTTCAAATATCGGCATCGGCCGATAATCGATCTTTCATCGGGCATATGTCCACGGACAGAAGTCAATCTCTCTTGCTTCGTCTGTCTAATAATCAGATAGAACTGCTAAATAAAAGGAATTAATGTATACAAAAAAGTATTATAACGATTGCTTGTATACTCTTAGTAATAGAAAGGCAAACATTATAATACTTTCTCATTTGCTGCAGCATTCAGCAAATACGCATTTATATAATTTAAACAAATCTTTATATGACTAATGAACATTTCATTTCAGAAACCTTGCAAACTTAGTCAAATCCAGCTGTGAGATCTGGTGAAGTGTGCATTTGTATCCTGCATGATCGCCTATGTTCTGCGTGACGGTCAGTCCATGCGAATTGAATACGGACAGGAAGAGAGTTCAGCTACATTGAGACACGCGATCGACAAACTTTAAACTCGTGATTTCAAATTATGCTGTGCTTCATGCTTTTGCCCATTTTCATATTCATGTCATTTTCACTGTGTGCTATATGTAAAATGAGCGTTACCTTGGCTTTATTTGAAAAAATGTGATTCCCAATGCACACAACTTCCCAGAATACTGAGTGCCCTGTTGGTTACAGTGTTTACTTCCTTTTTATATATTTTTATTAAATATTTGTTTGTGAAAAATACTTTGTCACTTAAAGTATAAGCATGTTTATATTACACATTTATTTTATCCATTTACAAATGATTTCAAATTTCTTAAATTTTAAATAAAATAAATAAAATTATATCAGCTTTATATTGGCCACCCTGCTTTCCAAAATATCGGCAGTCAAAAAAAAAAAAAAAAAAAACAATATCGGTCAACCACTAAAAATAGATGTTAAGACGTTTCCCACACCTTAGGATTTGAAAGATTAAATAAAGATTTTAACCCATCAACAAACAAAGGGTTATATGACCTTCTCTCAGAAACAAAAAGAGAAAAAAGCTGGCTGTCTATACAACATAACTCTAAAGTTGAGAGATGCAATTAATATAATACTTTTTTGAATAAAATTAACTGCTTTTATTCAGCAAGAATAGAATTTGAATTTGAGAATTTGAGTTTTCTATTTAACAAAGAATCTTCCTGGTTTCAAAAAAAACAAAAAAAAAAAACAATAAGCAGCACAGCTGTTTTCAACATTGATAAGAAATGTTTCTTGCATATTAACATATAAGAATGATTTCACTAAAGAGTGGAGTAATGGCTGCTGAAAATTCAGCTTTACCATCACAGGAATAGATTCCAATAGATAATATTATAATCAATAAAATTTCACAATATTACAGTTTTACTGTATTTTTGTTTGTTTGTTTTTTTCAAATAAATGTAGCCTTGGTCAGCAAGAGACTTCTTTAACAACATTTTTAAAATCTTACCAACCCCAAACTTTTTTTTAAACAGCAGGTTATTTAGTAGGCAGCATTGCAGGCACAGTCCACATTTTGCATTTAGTATTGTGTGGTAAACTTGAGTCATCTGCTGCCTATGTAAGCAATAGCTCACTTAGTTTTGCAAGAGCGCTTGTAAAAGGTAATGCCAGGTAAAGTGCCGGCCAAAGCATCCAGAGACTCCAGGAGGCTTTAGTTCAGAGGTAGTGAAGAAAGATGGACATACCATCTCCCTCATCTGTTTCTCCTGTCTGAATGAGTGAGCAGCCAAAGCATTGTCATGTCGGCTGTGCTTCAGGGCTAAGGAGCAGTGTTTTGTGTGTTGGGGCAGACACGCTGCAAAGGCCTAGTCAAGTAGAAAACCTGTTTTGAAATGACCCTGACACTGCTTGGATGAATCTGTGGCTAAAATAAACTGGCAGCACCAAGGATAAGCAAAAGAGCGATCACAGAAACGTACATCTCATGGATGGCACTCATCTGTATTCAAACGATGACTCTCATTTATCTGTGTCAGGACATATGGGACTGCTCTGTGTCATTTATCTGTGCAGGGACATAAAGGTCTACACATAAGCTGTGGTTTCTATAAAAGGTCCTGTCCAATTATATTAGCATTTCTCATGCAGTCATGGTAGCACGGCTAATTTTGGATGACATGGCAAGCTTATTACACAGATAGCTGCATATTAGTGATTACTATCACTGCTGGAATCAATCTGGTATGATTTTTCCATTCCAGGCATGAGCACTCTTCACAAGGATCATTTGAAATGGCACTGGAAATCGAATGTGTAATTTGACTTATCCATGCCAACCCCCTGATGTTTGATGTTTTTATATAGGAATTTTATTTTTATGATATCGCAGTGTTGTGTTTGGATTGTATTGTAATGGGGGATTGCTCACGATCCTGGTCTGGAGTCACACAGAACCAGCAATGAGCCATCTGGAGCGCATCAGCTCAGGTTGCCGAGAACATTGCTGTGTTTCCAGACAGAGCTGAGGACCTGCTGCTTCCTGACGTTTTGTAAGACTGACATAAATAGCCACTGACACTTGCAAGACTTCGCCTCCCCGAACATCATCTTCAGCGGTTTGTGGCACACCACCACTTCGGCTGCCCACACACCACTATTAACTTGTGACAGAAAAATTGTTTTACTGTGTGCTAGGGGCGTAGAACTTATTTGAACTTTGAGTAGAGCCATTAAGCAAGAAAAACTCAATGCCGATTATGAGGGGTATAGCTAGGGCTGGGTGATTTGGAAGAAAAAAAAATTGCAATTTATTTGCAAATTGTTATTTATTTATTTTTTGCTTATTTGTAGGCCTATACGCTTTGGCCAAAATTGTGGTGTGTGTATATATATATATATATATATATATATATATATTTATATATATATATATATATATATATATATATATATATAGTAATATATGTACGGTGTGTGTGTATATTATATATATATATATATATATATATATATTATATATATATATATATATAATATATGTATATAGTGTGTGTGTATATTATATATATGTGTGTGTCATTTTCATTTAATCTTTCCTATAATGCCTGATAAAGTAGCACTCATGAGCACAGTGCAGCTTTTATTACAGACGTTACGGGGAACCCGTATATCTTCCGCTCCAGAAGCACCTCCCGCTGGCATAGAATGAATTTGCACTTTCAATAAGCAGTCTGCCATTTTATTTTTACATTATATATATATATATTTCCCCCAGGGGAAGTGCCACAACACATCAAGTCTAAGTCTATGGGAAACACTGTTACTATTATTATTATTATTATTTATAATTATTACTATATATAAAAATTACCAAAAAAAAAATACCAAGCCGTTTTGAGACATTGCAATCACTGGTGCATAATGATCTGTTTATACATACAAACACAATGCCATGCTTCACTCTGACACAGGCCAATTTTTTAGTTCACTTTTATTTAAATTAATCACGCAGCTTTAGGAGCAGCCCTCATTACACATCTAGAAAGCAATAGATTTGCAGTTATTTCCAACAAACAGATGGAATGCAGTACCGTGGCAGCCAAAAACAACAAATTGCTGCTTGGAAACAGAAAAGCTACTTCATTTGGAAATGAGATGAAGATGGGGAATGGGGGAGGTTGGTTGGTTAAAAGATATGTCTTGTATGTAGATGTATTTGGTGAGAAAAAGAGTGATATTCCAACATGTTGGAAATCAGAGGAATAAATCAGCCTGCGAAGGTAGGGTTTTAAGCTAGGGCTGTGTGATTAATTGACATCGAATCGCAATCGCGATTTGAGACGTTGTGGTTTGCTAATCACAAAGCCTGCGATGTCGACGCGATATTACTCTGTTCCAGAGCATATGCGTTACTGCCAGCCTTACTAACCAATAGAGTGAGCGCACCTCCATTCTCCCCAATCAGCACTGCTCTAGCCAACTACATAAACACCCACCATTTATAAAAAAAATGTAAAAAAAAGGGGGCGGGAAAGAGTGTGTATTATTATGGTGTCTACAGGGTCAGATCGATATGAATATTAAAGAAAAACGTATGTAGGCCTAATATGAGATTATTTCGGCTTTGAAATGACACCAAACAAAAAAAAAGCTGTGTCACAACACATATCAAGAGCTCCCTTATCGGTTCATCTTTCAGTACTGGAGAATAAAAGCTACATTCTTAGATGTTTTTATTAGTACATGAATGTTATCTTGCACATTTTATCTCCCCAAAAGATTTGAAAGAAGTTTACAATGCATATTTGCTATTCCAGATTCAGCAGACCGCACACACAGCCTGTGTCTCTGAATGCTTCTCATACTCGCTCCTCGCTGCCGCCTCTCACGAAGGAGCCGTTTACATTTGCCCCACACATGCAGCCTGTCTCGTGATGCTCGGTTATATTCACTCGCGGCTCCACATCACAAGTCTCCAAGACCGCATATAGCAATTTGGACTAGGCTTGACGCACGCGTACAACCTGTTCCAACTCGCACCTGGCTCCGCGTTTAAAATATAAATTAGTAATATAGTTCTTTATTTACACAAAAAAAACTAAGCTTTCCTGTGAAATTCAGTAATTAAGCAAATTCTGTAAAAGTAGTAATACCATTATAATATTCCCTGCTGAAAAAATAATAGAACCCCTCCCAAAACACAAGAGAAAATGTAATGGATTTAAGGGTTATAAAGGGAATAATATTGGCTTTAATGTAAACTATAATGGTGTCTACTGGTATTTGATGGATTCTATTGGTGGGATGTAATCAGACAGATGGGAAACAATAGAACAACAGTAATTCCTATTGGAATACTGCCCAAAATACACTACAAAAAGGAATTTTGTTTTAATGGAAACCATAAGAATTTCTGTGATGGTTTCTATTGTTTTATTTCAGCAGAGTAACGATACCCATACTGTGTTGCACACTATTGACAATATTAAGCAGAAGCTTGACTTTGCAAATCAAATCGCAATATCTGCCAAAAAAATTGCAATTAAATATTTTCCCCAAATCACACAGCCCTATTATAACTGATGATTGCATTTGTTTATCAATTCTATCACTCCACACCAGCTTAGGGCTGGGTAATATATAAAAAAAAGAAAATTATATCTCGATAGTCAATTTTTTTATGATATTCGATATATATCTCGATATGTTTGCATTTAAAAAAAAAAAAAAAAAAAAAAAAGATTTTCTCTTGCCCCATTAAAAAAAAAAAAAAAAAAAATGTAAGCGGTTTAAAAAAAATCTAGACCAAGTGACCACTTTCTGCTTTTTATTAAATGAACACATGTAGGCCTATATGTAACTGAAGTAGTGCAAAACAAGTACAGAAAGTGCTTTCTGTCAACATTTTTAGTGCATGCAATTCACAATTTAAACTATGCAACTGGGGGAAATTATTAAACTGGGATAAGTACTTTATTTTTTTTAACAAGTCTATCAACTGTCTGCTGATTAAAGAGAAGCTCTGTGGCATGAAACTATGCTCCCACTGATACTAAAAACCCTCTTAGATGAAGAGCTAGTTGCACATAGAAGCACATAACTATTTCATATATATAAATGAATAAAGACTTTTGCATATTATGAAAACTGGTAAATATAACAGTGAAATTCCCTAATAGTAATTCCAAATGGCCATAGCCTATGTTTCTCTATTCAAACATCAGCGGTCGAGTAAGTGCATTTATTCACAATCGCAAACAATGCAATCAAGATCTCATGACAGAACACTGACCGGCTGAACGAGGCTTTCATTAGATCGCTAAACTCCAGCTTGTTAGTGTTTTCAGCAATTTCAGCGATTTAAACACTTGTTATCTGGCAACCACTCTCGTAGTAGAGGCGTGTAGAGCAGCGGCAGTTACATGTTTCATATTTTCACATTTTACATCGTCATCAAAATTATTCAGCTAATATTCGATATATTGCAGGGCTCCAGACTAACATTTGAGAGCGCCACTAAGTTCTACAGATGGTGGCACTAGGAGTAGATTTGGTAGCGCTGGGGGTTGTGTGTGGGGCTATTCAAAATAAAGATAATTTAATAATAAATTCTTGTTGATTTTTCTTTTGTTTATTGTTCATACAGTTTTGACAGTAAAGCACTAAGCTTTAAATCAACTCTGGCTCCCAAGTAAAGCTGTTCTGAGCTCAGACAAGTTTGTTTGTGTCGCAGTCCTAGCTGATAAACGGTCCGTGCTGCGCAGCTGAAACGTAGCCCGGTTTAGTTTCGCAATTTAAAAAAAATAGTGTAAAATATAAAAAATAGTTTTGCAATACAGTCTGGAGCCCTGTATTGCCCAGCCCTACACCAGTTTGGCCTGAAAGTGGCCAATTTTCTCTCGGTGTAGGACAAATACAGCCAAATGTGTCAGAAAAACGTACAAGTTCTTCACTTTACCCACCGGACCACAAGCATATCATATCACCCACCAAACTGCGTGCCACAGGGGTGTAAAACAGCTGCTTTCAACCAATATTTCTTTAAACTACTCAAAACTTTCTTTAAAAAGTAAAAATAAATTAATCTGTGACTTCAAGATAATAAATGGAGAAGCAAAAAGTAAACACATGAAATTAAAGACCAAAATAACAAATAAAACCAATACTTGCGAGCAAACAAAGGGAAATATTTAACAGCAGTCAAAAAATTCAATGCACAGATCAGTATCACAGGAGTGAGCTTGTGTGCACTGAACCCCTCTCTTCAAAAGCCAGGCAGCACAGGACAAATTGTGATGAGACTGGAGGTTTTTATACAACACCATCCGGCGAACGTGATATGTGCACTGTCCCTGAAATAAAACTCCCCTCTCCTTCCCTGCAGGACAGCATCTGTCTCAGGTAGCAGGTGGATACTTGGCATCGTCATTCAGGGATGTGAGACTGTGGAAGGGGAAAAGCAGTAAACGAGAAGGAAAAACAGTATCTGACATGCACCTACATTGCCCATGTACTCGGAGAGCAGATCCTGCAGCGCCTGTCGCACAGAGTTGCATTCAGCCACGATGCGCTCACGCCGGTCATCACGAGTGCAGGAGGAATCGGCCATGAGGGCGGCGCCACTTATGATGCTCTCCAGACGCTCCTCGAGAGAAGGCCGGAACCTCTCCTCGCTAAAACTCAGCGGGTCCACGATGATCTGCTTCTGCAGGGGGAGAAAAAGAGAGAGAATAAAGCATATGATGATTAAAAGTAGAAGGAGCACAACAGGAATATTAAGGGGGGGGTGAGATTTATGATTTCACATACCAAATGTCCAACTTCACAAGAGATTGACAGTTAAACGGCAGTCATTATTGGCTGTGCAGCCTGAACAGGATTTTGGAATCTATCTCCCTGGATGCTGAGGCACAAGCTGTGATATTCATTAACTGGACGAATCAATAATTCACAAGATCTGAGTTGATGGTCTGGGGCTCCTGATGCAATTTCAGACCAATGGGTTTTGCTCAATCAGAGGCTGCATTAGCTTGCCTGTGCACTTGTCTGCCTTTTAAATCAACTCTATGTAACAGATGGCATCTTAAAAGCCATTTGTACCGTCTTCTGGGGATGAACAGGAAAAAAATAAAACAAGTGGGACAAAAATCAAGCTTAACTGCACATTATGAAAGATCACAGACTCGTGCACATCTTGTGTGGGGTTTTCAGCAGAGAGAACTGCTTTGGTAAACACTGCAGTTAGTATGAGTGCATCTTTAAGGCTACTAACCCTAAACGGCAGAGCAGTCGGCTTTTGGCCTAGGGCAACAAAATGCAGTTGTGCATATAAAACATTGCTATTTTTCCTCCTTTAGCCAGGATGACATTTTAGATGTCCCTACATGTCCTTTGCTTGGTACATTCACTTGGGGACATCACACTTCCTCTCTCAAAGAATAAACTTGTCAACATCTGGTGCAATTAAAGCAATGAGAAGAATCACAAACGTTCCAAATAAGCGATAGCTGCCTAGAAAAAAATGAAAATAGACGGAACAGTGGCAGGCGGAATCTATCTTGAAAACAATGTGACAAGCCCCTCCATCTGATGTCATTCGCATGATAAAATATTCAACAATTCAGTTGTTAGAAACTGAGTTTATTAGCCTCATCTCATCTGACCTCCTTTACTTGCATGTCACGTTGGCATGGAAACAAGCCTCTCTCTCTGACTCACTGCAAAGTTGCTCCAGCTTCAAATTAAGCAGCAAGAAGCGACGTGGAAAAAAATGTGCATGTGTGCTGAAGTTTCTGCACGGTCACCAGGAAATTAAAGATGCACATGATCTGAAGTACCGACATTCCACATCGCATGTGCGCACACACACACGCCCACTTTTTTTTTCTGTCACTTTAACAGATGCCATCTGTTTGGGCAGAGGACCGCCTCCCCTTTGTGAGAATGTCTGGCCTCCTGAAACAGCTACTACTAAGAATAGAGCAGTTACAGCTCCAGCTTGAGGTGTTTTAACAAAGTGCAATGTTTAAATGCATCGATATGACTTTAACAAATGTAACATTGCCCATAGGGTCACCCAAACTGTACATGGATGCCAATATTTGCTGATGACTGCTTTAGTTTTAACCAGGGCTTTTTGTTGCTCAGAACCCTTTGTGTTGCATCCAAAGCAATACAGATCCCAATAACCGAGATTAAGCGAAGCAAGGCTGGTGTTACAACAATTATGGGAAACAAGACTTGGTGATGCTTCAAGATGATGTTTTCATTCTGTTACCCACAAGGGCAATTGACTTAGCAGGCTTTCACAAAGAACACAACAGAGGGGTTTAGAGATGTGCCTTTAAAGCATTTATAGACAACTTCATTTTAATAAAAAAATAAACAAAAAAATTGTATCATAATCTATGGCAAAAATACTATTATAAACTAGGTTAGTGGATAACTCCGCAGCAAAGGATACTGCAGAAAAATCACGGGTGCACAATCATTTTATAAAATCTAGTAAAACATTTTTATTTACAAATAAAAGTGAATGTCTAAATCTGGTAAAATGTTACTCATCGCTCTTTGTATTGTTGTAAAATACATTCATGAAAAAAACAAGTAAATACATTTATATATAAACATATAGGCCTTCTATTAAATTAAAAGACATTTCTTTTAAATGTATAGCACAATAATGAAGGCAGCAACATATGATAAATAGGACAAAACAAGAAAGACAATCTTTCATTGCGCAAAAAAGTATTATAATACTAAAGGCTCCAATACAGAGCGGCAGAAAGCGCTTATGCACATCCCGAGTCAATAATGATGAGCTTGAAACAACAAGTTAGTGCAAAGGGAAGAGCCCTATTGAGTCCGCACGAAAAGTGTATTAAAGGGACGAGATATTAGTTTATGTATCCTTTTAAAAACTTTTAACACTATTGATACGTAGTGTATTAAATACGTGCATTAGTTTATTGATCCTTTTAACAGTTTTAAACTTCAGTTACTGTGCGCTCTTGAAGAGAGTTTCATCAGAAAGAAGAGTTTGTGAACTTGAATTTAATGACTTGAATATTAATCTGTACCTCACACTGAACTATGGAACAGCTTCAGAACACTTTAAATGGTGCACGAAAACTTTTCGGGTGCTTTATCATGTTTTTGTGCCTTTCGTGGGGCTCAACAATAACACAATAGTATACGAACAATATCGGATTTGGATCGGTCTTATCTGATTAGGTTTGGTTATTGTATGAATTTTATCGATTCCGATTCTGCTTATCGATTCTGATTCTTATCAATTCCTAGTTTCAATTCCAATAAGATAAAAAATCCAAAATAAAAAAAAAATTAAGTCAAACATTTTGATGTCAAACACTTATTCTGAGTGTCAAACACTTATTCTGAGTCTTTACAAAGCATTCTGTAGCAGCTGAATAACACGAGCAAAAATCAGCAGCCCACAGAACACTGCAAGAGGAATTTTGCCTATGCTTTAAAAAAAATACCTCAGCAAAAACAACTAGTGTTAAAGACAAGTAAACAGTCAGTAATAAAATAGGAACAAACAAATCAATTAATAGCATAAATAAATACAACTGAACCAAATTTCAGGTACAGAAACTGTAATTAAAATGTTAAAAACTTATTTTCATAAAATATTGATTAATTAAAGTTATTATATATATATATATATTCAGTCAAGATCAGTAAATGATTTTCTTTTATTCTTTGATTAACATTAATGACAGGCAGCGCGTTTATAGGCTTTTGGACTGAAGGAATGCAACATCCGCTGACTGCAATGACAGAGCTTGAAAGATCAAAGACAAATTTTGAATATAACTCCGACTGGATTCATCTGAAAGAAGAAAGTCATATACACCTAGGGTGCCTCAGGGGTGAGTAAAACGCAGTCTAATTTTTGGGTGAACTAACCCTTTAAGGTACCTAATATTTTGACTTGATTTCCATGGTCTAAATATTCTTAAGAATTAAAAGTTTGCTGTCATTTGAAAGTGTGTAGTCCTTCTTGCATTATTATGCTGTTATATTATGATATATATTGAGTGGCATAAAATGGTCTTAAAATGACAATAATAACATTTATCGCATTTATTTCTGGGGCAATATATCGCACAACAAAAAGTCAACACAAATGCATCGTTTTGAAAACTCTTAATTCACTTAAAACCGCTCAAATTAATTGCCTCTTGCAGATACTCAATCTGATGAACCATACGCAATGATAAAAAAAAAAAAATCTATAAGCTTAATTTTGTTGCCAGAGATAAATTTAGTCTAAAAATGCATCCTGAAGTCTGGCTTCACATAATTAAATTATCACTTTCAAATGGTTTTGAGCTGAAAACCAAAAGGACAAGGACAAGAGAATAGAAAATGACAAAGGTCTGATGCTGTGGTATCCAACCCTGGCCCAAAGAGGAACGATAGAGTTGATAAGTCCATCTACAAACATTAAACACACAAAGCATTTTGGGCTCCAGTCAGCAGCAGAAAAAAAAAGTAAAAAAAAAAAAAGAGGATGTCAGTTCATTGTTGTAGAATGACGAGGGATAATTGCAGCATGTAAAAGGGAAAAAGGGAATGAGAAATGGGTGGAGGGGAGCGAAAGAGCGAGAACAGAGAGAAACTGACTCATGCTATCACACCTACAGCTCTGTAGATGACTAATGAATTCTGCATTAATCTATCAACTTCCAGATTAATTCACAGTCAAGTGGGAAGGTGAAAAAAATGGGTGATTTCATCCTATTAGAGTGAGGAAGCAAGAGACAAGATAAGTGCTGCCAATCGATTAAAAAAAAAATTCTCATATTAATCCCACCTAACGTTAAAGTTTTTTTTTTAATTATATTTTTATATTGCAATAATTTCACATTCAATCTTCAAATTAATGTGGAAACAACAAAGATATTAATATTCATATATGTTTAATATTTGGTTAATGGCATCTTTATGACTGAAGGTGAGTATCACTGATACCAATACTGTTGATGTCTCTATGAGATTTTTTTTCCTATTATTTAACCACTGTCTATAGCCATGAGAGAGAAAGAAAAAAAAGAAAACAAAAAAACAAAGAGAGAGACCAAAGCAGCAGTTGTGAATGGGGTGGCCACCACTAACTCTGCCCCTACATTAATTGCATTAAATACTTTCAACGCATTAAATTGAAAAAAAAAAAAATGTTTGCCTCCATCAACACTAATTTTGACAACACTAATATATATAGGCCTATAAGCCTTGCAGGTAACGGAGCATGTGAGCCACAGAGACAGCAGATTTTGAAGATCAGAGCTTACTAAAGTCCCTGAGCTCAGCGCCAGCATCCCTAGAGACAGTTTGAAGCAACAAAAAGAGCACAAAACTCAAAACAAGACAATAACCCATTACTTCAATAATTAAAGGATCCAGAACTAACGTTCAGAATGCACTTTCGCAGAAGACAAAAAAAAAAAAAAAACAAATGGTGAAAGAACAGAGTGACAGGGTTCGATTTGATGTGCAAGTGCTTCACGACACCACTTTTGACACCACTGTGTGCAAAATCTTTCAACAGCTAATCGAGGCAGAGGAAATCTGATGAGCAAACCCTCCCGCCACAAGAGACGAAGAAGAGTACTTGGGGTGACTGATTTGTTGCAAATTTAACAGGAGGATGCTAAGTGCATGGCCTTAATTGACTTCACTCATATTATTTCGAGCTGTGTTGCCCAGACAAACGTATACGATACATCATAACAATTGTTAATATGAGCTCTACTAATAGACACCCTCTAATTAGGTATGTTAAAAGATTAAATGAAGTGCTGTGCTTATCTCTTAAAGCCTTCTCTCATCATTATTGACTGAAAGCATCCATTTCAAAGCAGCAAATAAAAACAATACCTATATCTGCACATCATGCATATCAAGAGCAACACAGTTTCTAAACATTCCTCTAGCGGCACCTGATTCAGTCAACGCAAAAACTAGAGATTTAACCAAATTGTACTGAGATCAGCAGAGAGTTTTAAGATGTTTTATGCTGCTGTCCATTAGCAGGGTGGAAATTAAACACCACTACCAACAAAATACTTTTTTTTTTGGCAATGGTTGGAAATTTTACTCTACTTTGACAAGGCACCTAAATTTGCAGCATTATGTATTGGAGAAAATATATATAAATTATATTCTATATTTATTGAAAATGTTTTACTTCATTTTTTGACATTTCTTTTCAACATATTAAAAAGAAACATACCAAAACAGCTTTAGAAAATATCCTAGCCACTGATAGAAAAAGTATGTACAGCTTGACAAGATTTAATGCTTTATTCAGTTTCACAAACATACTGAGCTGGAATTGAATTTTAAAAAATGCTGTGAAAAAAAGGGTTATTTCCCACCCTGTCCATCAGGAGCAAACTATTTCAACAATATATATATTCCTTTAAAGTAAAGGCTGCATTTTCTAGACAAATTCAAAAGTAATATGTGCGGACACCTTGTGCTCAAAAACACAGCTGGTGCCATTATAACCTGCTTTTCCTTTTTATAAGATCTCTATGGCAACATTTCAGTTTGTGCATATCATTTAAATTTATTATTTCCTTAAGTGATTGTTTAAAATATTGAGTGCATCAGACCAAAAACGGTTAGAGTAATGGTTTGCACCCTACTCTGGAAGGAGACTAAATGTTCAAAGCGCAAATAAAGAAGGATAGCTAATGATCACTTGCTACTACCCTTAACCTCAAATTAAATTTAGAGACTTTGACCTGAACTATTTATCACATCAGGACATAAATGTATTGCTTAGTCAAACTGTCATGTCATTTCCCATAAATTTTTGGTGTTGACCTGACTCAACCCACAACAAAAGTTCAAACTTGTGAAAGACTTCTGAGGTCAGTAGCTCATCTTTGTTTGGACATACACATTTAATCTGATCCAATCCTGGATTACTGTCTCCTCGACACAGTTCAATCACACACCGGATTTGTCAACAACTCGCTGCTCTCACGCTCTTTGTTGATAAAATTGTGCGGAGCAGTTGCAGAGGGTGATGCAACTGCTGTTAGATCCTACACACAATATGCTCATATTCATCACTGGCTACAAAACATTTTTGAGCACCTTTCACAAACCCAAAAGCAAAATTTACCATAAGTTCTAAAATCAGGCATGTGATCAGCTAGAGAAAAAAAGGAAAATCTGACCACGACTCAAGCCACGCCCACAAGCTACACCCCCAGCACTCATTATTAAAAATATATATTTTAGCACATTAAAAGATATATCTTATATTTTAAAAATATTTACTGTCCTGTAAAAAATAAAAAGCAGCATTTAATAATCATGACAACAATACAAAAATATATTATAATAAAGTAATATTATATATTAGTATTATTATATATTAGTAAAGTATGTAGAATTATTATTATTATTATTAATGTACCTGCCAAAAGTTTGGAAACATTACAATTATTAATGATTTTGAAATAACTATCTTCTGCTCACTGAGGCTGAATTTATTTGATCAAAATAAAGTAAAAAAAAAAAAAAAAAAAAAACTGAAATATTATGAAATATTACAAATACAAAAAAACTTTCAATTTTAATACATTATAAAATGTAATGTTACTCCTGTGATGCAATGTAGAATTTTCTTCATCATTACTCCAGTTTTCAGTGTCACATGATCTTTTAGAAATCATTACAATTTATTTGGCTCAAGAAACATTTCTGATTATTATCAATGTTGAAAACAATTTTGCTGCTTCCTATTTTGTGTGGAAATGATGATGCACTTTATTTTTTCAGGATTTTTTGATAAATATAAAGTTAAATGAACAGCATTTATTTGCATTTATCAAATATATTAATTAAATTTGTTAATGCATTCATTTAATATAAATATTTTAAATGTCTTCACTCACTTTTTGTCACTTTAAAATTATTAATTTCTCTTTTTTAAATCTTATACAAATGTTTGAGTGGTTTCATTGTTTCAACAAAAATATTAAGCAGCAAAACTGTTTCTAACATTGATAATAATGAGAAATGCATCTTGAGCAGCAATTCAGCATATTAGAATGATTTAAGAAAGGATTGTGTGACACTGAAACTTCTTTGTAAACAACAACATATTTATAAACGTTTCTAATGAAAAAATGTTGAGGTCCAAAATGCAAATTACAGCGGCTCAAACAAAGCGCAGCATTAACAATGAATCGCAACTAAAAACAGTACTTTAACAGCAGGCATGTAGCGCGTCACACTACAGCATATTATATAATTACACCACAACCATTGTGAATTTTATGACAAGCACTACCAATCTCAAATTCTCAACGCCATTCATAAAAAGTCACCGGGTCGAGTAACATGTTTCAGCAATGATTCGGCTCGAGTCCTGCAGATGGTGCAGTGAGCTCGTGCAGCCCTCTCAGGACCATTCCGTCCATTTTCACAGTTTAAGGTAATAGCTTAAAGCCATTTGCGCAATTTCAATCAACATGCAGCGAATCACATGGGTCGTCCCTCAGAGGTCGTAAAATATGGAAATACATATTTATACGGAAAAATCACATTGAAGCCTTGTTCAATTTTTAGCCGAAGCCTAATCTTTCTGTAGCCAACATAGTGGCAAACATTGGTGAAGATGAATTATTGATTCAGCAATTAAAGAATTTTTAACATGTTAAGCCATGCCTAAGTTTTGCATATTTCATAACCTTTCAATGCAACCTTTTCCTTGAATTCTGAATATTTTATGTGTCTATATCCTATACATAGAGCTGGATCAAGCCATTCACTGCCTTTTCACACAATCTCTGAAAAGTGCATAAGCTTTCCTGATTTTCTACCCTTTTTGCTCTTGAGATCAGCACTTCAACACAGGATGCAATATAGCATCTGTCCCAATGAAACTAGTAAAAAAAAAAGCATCCATTCCCTAAATGACAATGCTCACAGTGCACATTCCCTTCAATTAGAGGGAGGCCAATTCTCAATTTAGTCTTGGTCTTGTTGCTGAATGACAATTCTTCACTGACACTGCTTATTAGCTTGCTATTTCTGTCTGGATCAGAGAAACTGGCCCAAACACGTGACATCCAATAGCCCATGTACTTACATCAAAGTTGTTGAGGGCGTAGGCCAGTTCTCCTCCACCTGCAGACTGGGAGAAGCTGGAGTCCTCGCTGCTGGTAGCCTGGGCTGCATTAGATATGCCGGAGACAGCGTGCTGCAGCTGCTTGTAGATGAGGTCCCGGTTGGCCTTGTACGCCGCCACGTCTGGGTGCTGCAAGCAGGCACGTGAAGCTGTGTACAGCATGGGAACGTTCCTCTGAAGGACACCACGAGCTGCCGCCATTTGGTCTTTGTGATGGACGTCCTTGAGTTCCTGTCATTTGAAGAAGGAGAATTCAGGGGTGATGTTACAGGCCTGTCATAATAAGTACATTAAAGAGCATCCCCCAAGGGCCCACACATGCTCATAATCAAATCCTGACCATAGAGCCTGTAGAAGCACATGCCATGTGGAACCAAAGTAAATATGATCACTTTAAGTGAACACGTTGGGTATTTTGTCTACTTTTTATTTATTATTGCCAGTGTACATGATGAGTCAGATGGACATCTTTTTTTTTTCCTTCACGCCATAAGTGCCACATTTTTAAGATGATGTGCCAAGTTCATCAACAGCCTGCTCCATATGCACTCCGTCTAGCTGTGTGAAAGAGGGAATGCGTCCTGCGTGAACGCCCTCTAATCTTAAATGTTGCTGTTGCTGCCTCATACTTAAAGTCTGTGTACAGTGTTGACACAAATTGCTGTCTGTCAGAACAAAAGTTACCAAAAAAAAAAAAAAAAAAAAAAACATACTTTTTGGCCAGTTTGAGTACAGTTGACAGGATTTTGATAAAATCAATGTGAAAGGTTTTGAAGATGGGGAGGGGAGAGTTAATTTTTTTGCTTTCATGATCTATCTTTGCAGTCAAACCTGAGATCTCCCAAGTGAGGACTAGCTCTCACTGAAAATGACTTATGCTCTTGGCAAAAAAAAAAGCATAAATCCTGAGACGGAAGTAGGAAATGTTTTTTTTTTTTTTATTTAATACCAGAGCAATTTGCACCTTGGGAGAGAGGCTGTGGCGTCTGCCGAATGATTCACAAAATTATAAACTTAGAAGGTGTAGCATGAGAGAGGAAATCACACTGAATAAATAAAATGAACAGCTCTACTCCATATTGGAACAGAGAAATTATTAGCATTATCAAGATACTATAATCTCTCTCTATTGCGAAAAAAAACTAAAACGTTCATTCTATTAATCAATGAGCTCACCTGGAAAATTCATGCTGAAATCCATCACTGCTGACTACTGCTTAACCTGATAAAAAAAAATCCCATAGACGCAATTCTCATATCATTTAAATGGATTTTGTCACTCTAGCTGCTTCAACCTAGTCAAGCTTTTCCCCTCCCCAACCGATACAAAGAAGATAGTTCGTGATTATACGCATCAAATCTTCAACCAGAGTTACCATAGCTCCTTGCTGAACATGTGGGTGGAGGATGTAATGCTATTCCAAGTCAGTACATCCCCGAATAAAATTAGATCTCCTCGGATTATGAGTACATTGGGTATGGACATTGGGTATTGAGTGGCTGTATTTTACCTGCTGCCTCTTGGCTGCCATCATGTTCAGTTTGTCCACCTCCGGTTTCAGAGCTTTGTACTGGATACCCAGGTCCTGCTCAGTGCCAGCGTTTCGCACCTTCACCAGGCTCTCCTCAACCTGTGGGTCACGTATGATAAACCGTTAAAGAAAAAAAGTCTTAATGGTCTACGGACATTAACTGCGACATTTGAAAATCATTCATGTGTTTATCCTGCAGGCTTTGCATTTCTTAATCACCATAAAACTCTATTAAAAGGCCTTTCTGGGATACATTAATATTTAGAACTTATCGTGGGCTTTTTCACTTTTTATTCAATAGAGACAACAGAAAGCACCCAAGAGAGGGAGAAAGATAAGAAAACCTCACTAGCTAGATATATTTTAAAATATCTATATACTACATATTTTATTCACAATTGTACTATAGAGAGAGAGAGAGAGAGAGAGAGAGAGCGATGAAATTATTGTGCTTAAAAATGATTAGTGACATAACCATTCAGCCAGAAAACCTGCCCCCTACAATCAAATTTTAATCAGTGCACTTCGTTCCACCACTGTTGTAAAAAACATTAATTAATAAAAAACAAATAACGTCCAGCTCTATCATGATTTCACCTTTCACAGTTAGTTTCTAATTCATTTAACAAATGTATTAGCCAAATCATTAGTACATTAGTCAAAATCAGACAAGAGAAATATTTCATGGTCACACAAGCATACTTAAAAAGCTTCTCATTTGATCATTCAAGCTGAGCTGCCAGAACAATTCAATGAAGAAGAAAAAAAAAAAGAAAAAAAAAAACAAGAACACCAGCATCTTCTCTTCCACAAGAAAGCTTTGGCTTCCACTTGCACAAACATCCATCATAAACTTCAAGCGAAAAACACTGGCATAAAAATCTAATTGTATCTAAGGCTGGACAATAATTCAATATCAATTTATACCACAATATATTTTTTTCAATAACAGTTATATGATTTTTAAACACATTTCAGATATTTCAATCTACATCACGGGTGTTTCCCCATACATTGATTTGTGGCGGCCCACCACAATATCAACACTGACCGCCACAAACAGATTTTCCAAAAGGCTTTGACAGTTTGACTTCGCTGAATAAACATGAGCACTGCACATTTCAAAACCAAAGCGCGTGTGTTTTATATGAATGAATCTTTGAAGGGAACAGTTTGTCTGCAGAAATGTTTCAATGGCATTTTCATTTTCTGATAAAGCAGTGTTTTGGGAAACCACTGTTTCTGCCACGCCAAAAGCGCCTCCTGCTGGCTAAGAAAAAAATGTGCATTTTCAATCAGCAACGTGTTTTTGTTGTTGCACACTCTTTTTTTTCTGCAGCAACTCTGAGCACGTCTCATATTCTTTATTCTGGCTTTCAATGTATAAGAATAATCAGCCTATGCTACAGTTTAAAGCTAAAGACATTAATATAAATAAGGTCAATCTGAGAGTCTTGTTTATTTTGACGGTGATTTCATTTCTTGTTTGTATGAAGGCTAAATACAAATAAAAGGTGAACAATTTATTTGTACCGTTTCTATTTCTAAAATATATAGTTTTACAAGAGGGGGTTTCATAGACTTGGCAAATTAATTTTTCAGATGTTTGTAGGTACAGACATCCTTTGTGGGCGTTCTTGGCAGTTTTTCTGAGGCTTTTTATAATATTGTTCATATCAGTAACAGAATTATATCGTTTCGACCTAAATCAAGAAATATATAGTGATATAAATTTTGGCCATATCATCCAGCCCTAATTGTAACCCTGAAACAATAATCCACCTGTATCATTTCATATTTTCAATGAAATCTCTCAGATGCATGCTTTTCACAGCCCTGCAAACACGGCGAAATCATTTTGTGCACAAACGTGACAAGACCTCTCTACACTACATCAAGGACTACACAAAGTATGATTCAATAGCATGTTTCTTACAGAAACAGAAAGTGGATGTAATCTAGTTTGTACCAACAATCTATAGACTAAATGCAAACAAATCTAATATAAAACCTAGACATATCTGAAACACAAATTGTAGGCTACAGGAAGGCTTTCAACATCCAGCTTCCATACAGGGTTTTCTTTTTATATATATGAAGTGTTAATATCCACAGACAGTAACTGGGTTTGCAGTGCATATAATTACTGTTGGAGGACGTTCAAGAAGAGTTGGGCAGTAAACCCAGAGGGCAATACAAGCACGGACACCAGTGCAGATGATGAAGCAGGCATGTGATCAGCTAGAGACAAAAAAGAAGGAAAATCTGACAATGCCTCCAAGCCATGCCCCTGGCACTTATTTAAAAAATATATACATTATCATCACCACGTTAAAAAGTTTATCATATTGTAATACATACTACTGTCCTGTAAAAAAAAGGGCAGCATTTAATAATCATGATAATAATTAATATTATAATCGATTAAAAGTAACTAATTAAATCGCACATTTTTTTTCTGAAATTAATTCTGATTAATCCCACCTAGATCAGGGCAGTGTATCAACTTTGTACGATATATTGATATATTCTTTATAAGCGAAATGGTATGAGGCAATGAGGTTATATCGATTTACAGTAGTTTGAAATGAACACATCTGAAAAACAGATGCGGGGAAAAGTGCATAATCCAATTTGTCCGAAATATGAGACACCGCAACGGCTAAAGACCGTCTACACTGGACGCGACAAAGCGACTGCTGAAAATCATTTGAAATTTGTGTCGATATGTCATAAATGGAATGCAGCAGCAGTTTTCTGTCAGGGATTTGTCGTGTTGTGTCCCGCCACACCCAGTGTAGACAGCATTACTGATTATTATGAGTTCTATCCACTTTTTTCCTCAACACGGAAGTAAGCCTATGGGTGAGACTTCCGTTTCATTAGCTACTATAGGTAAATAACGAGGAGAATAACAACGTGCAGTAAATGGTAAAACTGTTTGCAGTACAAACCAGTGTATTCTTAATTAAGATAACATTAAAATAATATGACAGGACACATTAATTGTCAATATCAAGCAGTAAAACGAACTGTTTTGTACATCTAAAAATAGCTGGACGCAAATGAGACTGGAAGCTTTACCCATAGAATTTACAAATGGCGGCGCCCATTTTTACATGAGGAAAAAGGTGGATAGAAACTGAAAACAGTACTATTACAGCAGATATGTAGCATATAGCCTATATTTATATAATTACTTCACAACTGTTTCAAATTTTATGATACAGTCATGGCCAAAAGTTTTGGCAGTGACAAATTTTGCAAAGTTTGCTGCTTCAGTATTTGTAGATTTTTTTTCACCACGTTTCTATGGTATACTGAAAAACAATAATAAGCATATAAGTTTTAAAGGATTTTATTGGCAAAATATATATAATGTGTCAACATTTACAGTGCTGACCCTTGTTCTTCATAACTTCTGCAATTCGCTCTGGCATGCGGGATATTAGCTTCTGGGCCAAATCCTGACTGATGGTGATCAATTTTTGCCTTATTAGTCCTCGGAGTTGATCACAATTTGTGGGCTTCTGCTTGTCCACTCGCCTTTTGAGGACTGACCACAGGTTCTCTATGGGATTGAGATCCAGGGAGTTGCCTGGCCACGGATCCAATATTTCAATGTAATGATCTTCGAGCCACTTCTTTATAACTATTGCTTTGTGACATAGTGCTCCATCATGCAGGAAAATGCACAGATCGTCACCAAATTGCTCATGGATCACTGGAATAAGTCACTCTTGCAGGACGTTTTGATATCATTCTTTATTCATGGAAGTGTTTTTGGACAGAATTATGAGAGAGCCCACTCCCCTGGTTGAAAAGCAACCCCACACATGGATGGTCTCAGGATGCTCCACTGTTGGCATGTCACAGGACTCATGATAGCGTTCACCTTTTCTTTCTCCGAGCAATTTTCCAAATGTCCCAATAAAAAGTCAGAAGGGCGCTTCAGCAGAGAAAATAACTTTGCACCAGTCTTCTGCTGTCCAATCCTTGTACTTCCTGCAGAATTTCAGTCTGTCCTTGACATTTTTCTTGGGGAGAAGTGGCTTCTTTGCTGCCCTTCTTAACACCAGGCCGTTGTCCAAAAGTCTTGGCCTCACTGTACGTGCAGATGCTCTCACAGAAACCTGCTGCCTTTCCTAAGCAAGCTCTGCACTGCTGGTGACACGATTCCGTAGCTGACTCCTCAGAAGGAGACGGTCATGGCGCTTGCTGGACACTCTGGGACATCCTGAAGTTCTTGATGATCCGGTAAATATTTGTTTCAGGTGCAATATTCTGTGTAGCAATTTTCTTGCATGTGAGGCCATTTTGATGCAAAGCGATGATGGCTGGACGTGTTTCTTTGAAGGGAATCATTGCTAACAAGAACACAATGATTGGAAGTGCTTCCAATCCGTCTGCTCTTACAATCTAATTATTATGATAGTGATTTTACATGACTAGTATTCATTCACACCTTTATATATGCAGCTGATATGATTAGTCAATTTATGTTAGCTGGTCATTTTGTGTCAGGATCAAAAAAACAGTGAAATTAGGTTTTTTGTGAAAAGTTAATTTTTTGGCCAATGAAACTTTTAGCAATTATTTAAAATGCATCTGATCACTCTACACAATAATCTAGAAACAATGTGAATGAACACCACTCCCTTCGGCTTTAGCTTTTTCTCAGATACAGAGACTGACGAGGGATAGAGATAATGAAGGAGGTTATGAAAAGAAATCTGAAATCAATGGTGGACTGAGTCTAAGTGATACAGCAAGATATGAAGGTTCAATATAGCCCTTGCTATCATCCTTTTTTATATATTTTTTATACATATACATTAATGGTAGCACCAGTTATGCACACAACACATTTTGGTTAATTTACAGCTTAAATCTTGAGTTCCAACAATGAACCTTCATAATCTATTAAAAAGCCCAGACTGATACTTTGACAGAGAGTTTCTGCTGGTTGGCATGATGAGTCATTCCATAACGAAATGGAAATTGCCAGACACATACTCTGCCCATTTACATATAACCCCTCCAGGCATGTCTAGAGTGATCAAAATGAAAGTGAATCAAAAAATAAAAAGAATCATTCACTTCAAAAATGAAAATTGTGTCATCATTTACTCTCGACAGACACCAAAGGTTCTTGCATTTTTCATAAGTGAAACATGCACATGAAAGACTTCTGAAAGCTACAGCAAAGGAGAAAATGAATAGTGCTGAATATAGTAACTTAAATTAAGAGAAAGCTAGTGTATGGTTTCAGACCACTTTTATAGATAATACTTTTAAGACTGAAAGCCCATGGTTATCATATATTATGGAAAACAGCATCTCTGATGTTCAATTAATCTCCATGGGTATCCATACAGGTCTGGAACAACACAACTACATTGTTTAAAAGTTTGAGGTCTGAAAGATTTTTTTAATGTTTCTGAAAGAAGTCTCTTATGCTCACCAATTATTATATCAAAATCAGTAAAACTGAAGTCAACTGAAGTTTTACAATTTAAAATAACTTTTATATTTGAAAATATAATTAATTTCTCTGATGGCAAAGCTGAAATTTTAGCAGCCACTGAAACTTTATTTGCATATTATTCACTTAAGAAATCTTTCTAATTCACTGCTCAGAGAAACATTTCTTATTATCAATGCTAAAAACAATTGTGCTGCCTAATTTGTTTGTGGAAACCAATATATTATATATATATATATTATATATATATATATATATATATATATATAGGCCTATATATATATATATATATATTCTTTAGGCCATTTAAGTTAAAAAGGACTGCATTTATTTGAAATGCTATTCTATTGTATAATCTATTGTAGCATCAAATGTATTTTTTGACCCATCTGACGCATCCTTGGCTAAAAAAAAATATATATACTACTCTTACTGACGAAACTTTTGAACTGTAGTGAAAGAGAGGTTGAGTAAACAATAACAATATTCACTTTTTGGTGAACCAACCTTTCAAAGAGTAAAAATGTGTCTCTCACCAGTTTGAGCTGAAGCAGAAGCTGGTAAACATCAGCCATGTCCGCCAGTACAAGCAGATGAGTGACAGCAGAAAGAAGGGCACGTGCAGCACGGACCATGTTGCATCTCTTCACTGAAGAACAAGGATCCTCTGCAAACTCTCCTGAGGCCAACTTCATGGATTCTCCTAAAAAAAAAAAAAAAAAAAGAAACAATTCATAGACAGTCTCATTAATAGTTTTCATTTGTCCTTTCATACCCTTCATGATGCAAGAGTAGCAAGGTCAATGAAATGATTATTTCCCAATGTGGAAGTCGACATAACAGATAATTCAACATCTGAATATGCAATTACTTCCAAAGAGGCCTTTTGAAATGCTAAAGACTGGGACCTAATTATTCTCCGGTATTTGATTTAAAATCAGCTTCAGTTAATTGACAATGATAATACTGTCCAAGGTCACTTTCGAGACAACAAACGCATAAGAACACAACGTACAGGGGGTTCTTTAGTGGAAACCCGGCCTCACAAACCCAAGTAAACAATGAGCATGACAGGGGAAAAACATCAATAATTCCCTGCAACAAAGAGCGACATGGTGAGCTGTGAAACTTAAACCAAGAATTCAGGCGGTAGGTCTGACTCAGCCGCCCTGCAGTCTGTCATAGCAGCAGAGCCAGACACTACACACAAGAACAACTACTAGGTGAAATATAGAGCTAATCACCAGGGCAGCGGGTGTTCATGTTCAAGGATAAATGCCAGTGGTAGGGGGGGGGTGACGGGTTAATTGCATTAGGATGTCATTTTGTGAAATGCTAGATGGAAAGGAAAGTCAGAAGCAGTGAAACATTGTGGTGAAAGCAAAGGCTCGATTCATGTCTACTCATAGCCAGAGTTCTGTAACATGCTAGCACACCAAACGAGTCCTTTCAGTGAAGGTCGAGTCCCTGGGATAACACTGATGTCTTATCTGATGTGCTAGCGAAAGGGTGTCATCACTTGCCTTCACATCCCAGTTGGCTCGTGTTGAAATCTTTTCAATGTGACAGAGCAGAGCATTTTAAAAGCAGCTTAAAATACGAAAATGAATAAGCGCAGCCGTATGATCACAAATCTCACATTGGACACAGTTTCAGGTTGTTTTGTCAAATGCGTCGGCAAATGCACTGAACACAATCATGCAGATCTCCGCATCCCACTTAAGCCATTCATAAAAATAAAAAAAAGCCTGCAATGAAAGGGGCCAAGAGTGCAAGTAATGGCCAAGTTCATAACTAGACTAAACTGAAATTGAAAATGAAAAGAGAGAAAAATAAATTTGATGGGGCAGTGCGAGGGTGGTGGGGTAAAGGCCATTCCACACTGAGCGCAATGCGAAAAAACTAGGCGAATTGCTGCCGAACAGTGCTTTCACAGAGAGCGCAAAACTATTTATGGCCTTCTGCAAATTCTAGGTGGTGCCGACCAGCAATGCATTTTTCCTCAGATATGCATCGCATATGGATTTAACATCGTCCACTGCTCAATATACAGCATTAAATTAATATAGCTAAATAAAGTTTGGTTCTACACCAGAAACACAAACTATCTATAATGCTTACAAGAAAACATCTTAAAATATAAACAGAAGTACAATTAGCATCAAGCCACATTTGAAAATGTATGTAATTAATGTATTTGCTTAAACCCCACTTTAAACCAGCATCGAGTGCTTGTAATAACTCCCGATTGTGATCTATAGTTGATTTTGATTCTAGGCAGTCGGGGTGCTGTTTTCTGTGCGCTCAGCCACTGCCGTACACACCCGAAGCGCACACACGCAGAGAGAGAGAGACACCGTGTAAACAGCGAACTGATTCCTCTTCCACATACACAAAGTTATGTTAAAATACCTGTTTTGGCAAGTATTCTAGTAAACAAAGTTGGTTAGGTCTTGAGTGAAAGCAAACAGCTGAGATGCATGTCAGTATTAGGTTTGTGCATTTGTTCTTAAAGAGACAGCAGCCAATAAATACCTGTTTCTGTCTGCTAATCAAAGAACACCACAGCTCTAACAAAGATTAATCTGTATTTAACTTTACTTCACACCTGTATTTAACTTTACATTTCTGCACCTGAATGCTACCGTTACTGACTTTATTTGTAACGGTGTTTTGTTTTATTCATCTATGCTTGTAACTTATTTAACTGTTCTTGTTTTATTACTAACTTTATTAGTTGCTAGTAGATTTTGCTGTGGTATAGAAGTACTTAAAGTAAGCTTTCACAATTTTTTTGCTGATCCGAAAAATGATTCGATATGTGACTATGAATCCTTAAAATTATCCGAACCGTGAGTTTTGTGATCCGTTGCACCACTACTAGGCAGACATGCACTCTTTGTATGTTTAATAACGCCACACTGCTTATTGTCATAAACATTCTTCATTGTTATAAAAATACCATGAGCTGTATACAAAACACATACAGAAAATATATTTTCATAATCATGTATACTAGTTTTTTTCATATTTCATATGTAGAAAAAGGTTTCCCCTCGCTTTTAATATGGAAGATCTAGAGTGAATGCGCTCTGACTTATAACACTCACGCACTTGGAAAAAACTGACACTCCAGCTCACATAATTCAGTGGATAATTAATAGAAATTATATTAAGAACATGCAAGAATAAATCTGTTGTCAGATAGCAAAGATAACAAAAACTCGTCATCCACTCTGTTCTCTCTCGGGATACTCTTCTTCTGTGTTACAGTAGTTTAAACAGGTTTTCGAAACAGTGCCACCACTCTTGCCTTTTTGTGCAACAGAAGCTGCTCCGGGCACGTGATGTAATGCTAAGATCTTATTGGACGGCCCGCGTTTTCGTTTTGCAAAACTGAAAAGATTTGTCAGATTGGTTCAAAAAAAAAAAAAAAAAAACATTTCCGGTGCGCACAATCGATCACAATCACAACTGATGTGGAAGCATCCATAGGAATCTGTTGTTTTATTCCAGCACGTCATCGTTATGGATGCAACGTTACCATTTTTTTTTAGAGCCGATCTGATCCCAAAAATTCTGAGTATCTACCGATACCTATCCAATCCGATACCAGCGCAGTTTTTTTTTTTTTTTTTTTTTAAATCCATGTAGATGTAAAATTTCTATACTCCTCTGTGTTGGCCTGATTGTCACTCTTTTGATGTGTTAAAACACAATCTACTACATATAGAAAACTTCATTTTACTGATAAATAACAATCATATAATCAATCTATGACAAAAATACTATTATAAGCTAGGTTAGTGGATAATTCAGCAGCAAAAGATACTCTAGAAAAATCAGGGGTGCACAAATTTTTTTTTATAAAATCTAGTAAGAATATTTTATTTACAAATAAAAGTGAATAAGTCTAAAAAAAAGATACTCTAGAAAAATCAGGGGTGCACTTGTTGTAAAATACATTAATGAAAAAAACCCATCCTCCACCTGAGGCTATACATACCTTACCCCTCCCATAGAGCTACTTCATCTCTCTGTCACATACACACACATATGATAGGTAGGACAGAACAAGAAAGACTATTAATAATCATTGATTGCGCAGAAAACTATTATAATACTAAAGCAGCTAATATAGAGCGGCACATAGCGCTTATGCGCATCCCGTGCGCAGAATGATGCGCTTGAAACAACACGGAGTCACAGTGCGCAGGCTGCGCAGCCCTCAGAGTCCACATAGAAAAGTTAGAACAACACATTCTGCTCTGCTCGTGTTCATCTTCAATTCTCTCTTCACAGCAGTTCAATTACTGTACTGTTTGAGTAAATTAATTACTCTGGGATATTGGTTTATTTCGACTCAGAGGGAGTGCCAACCATGTTAAAAAAAATAATAATTTGTGAATTAATGCTTGCTGGAGACGCAAACCATTTTAAACGATTGAGTACGATTTGGTGAACTGGTTCAAAGGTTCACTAAGAAACCACCGCTTAAATCAAACGATTCGTTCATAAACCGGAGATCAACAGTACAAAGGGAAGTGATATTGATACGTAGTGTATAAAATCTGTGCGTTAGCTTATTGAGTCTTTTCTTTTAACAGTTTTAAACCTCAGTTACTGTGCACTCTTGACGAGAGTTTCATTGTTTTGACTGTAGTAACCGAATGCAACATTCAGTTTGATTGCTGAATGGAGGATGACAGACGGATGCAGCGGAAAGAAGAGTTTATGTGAACTTGAATTTTAATGACTTGAATATTAATCTGTACCTCACATTGAACTATGGAACAGCTTTAGAACACTTGAAATATAGTGCACTAAAAAGTTTTGGTGCTTTATAATGTTTTTGTGCCTTTCATGGGGCTCAACAATAACAATAGTATACACACAATATCAGATTTGGATCGGCCTCATCTGACCAATACCCGATCTGGCTGAAAATGGCAGTATCAGAGCTGATCCTGAGTATCGGATCGATGTATCCCTAGGCATTGCTTCCGATATTAATTTTGCTTTTTCACGCTGAGAGTGGAAAGGCCTTAAGAGCTTTGTGCTCGGGAGGGTGTCTCATTCTTTCCTTTGTTGATGTTTGGAATAACCAGTAAAACGTGTTCCCTTGTAACAGAAAGCAAGTCTCGCAGAATGATAGCAACAAGATTTTCTGGGTTATTACGCAAGCGGTGGTTGCCACACACACTGAATGGCATCTCTAAAACCTCCTATTTTTTAATCCATCCTATTTTTCATAAAAAGAAATTCACCCCACCATAAACCACACAAAAAAAAACTAAGGACTCTGGGACTGTCATTCCCTCCTGAGGGTGCAATCAATAAGACTATTTTCTCAGGCTGATAGTGATCGGGTGCACCCATAATAAACTCACATCTATCACTTCTAAGGTAGCGCTCACAAAAGGACCACAGAGTCTTGTGATGAAATGTTAAAAGCGGATGTCTGAAGAAGACACAATGACGCATCCAGATACCTTGGAGGGAAGGCAGAGGGCATTATCATACCCAGCATCATTCATCCGTCCAGTTGAAAGGTGTGAAGCAATCAAAATCAGTTTCTATGGTAAAATAAGACACTTTCCACCCAGGAGACATGCTAATGTTACACCACATATACATGCAGCAGACAATTCTGTTAGGGAGAAAATCATTCAAGGATTCGGTAGTTTCTAACATGCATTACGCAAATTATTACATTTTGCCTAGCTTGCAGAACAGCTGGTAAGCCACAGCTGGGTACCGAGATCTCTTTTCAATCTAGGGAAGCTTTAACCCCACTCAATGGTGGCATTATCAGTCGAACCACGCATGGTCGAGCAAATCTGCATAACTGACAGTCTCCGGCACCAGCGAGCAACAGCGTCTGGATTCCACAGCCAATGACAGCATAGCAAAACCAATGTGACATTCCCCGACATCACAGCAGCATGCGGGCTGGCACTTGACAGATTTTACTGGCCAAACTAAGCCAATAAAACACTGAGTGCGAGTCTGAAAAACTGACAAAGATGTTATTCCAACAAGTGATAAGACGGTTGAGCCTGCACTCCGCATCTCAGAAGTGCGAAATGCCACAATAATTCTAGAAGAAGGGGGCATTCTGACCCAGGAAGTTCAAGTCAGCCACTCACTTCGAATGTGAATGTATGGTGATAAATTTATGGCTACAGGTTATTTTCGTCACAAGCAAACAGAAGCCAACAGACTTGGCCTGAAGTCTTGCATCAGTAAAGTGTCGCATTTCTCCACATCCGACATTACCTTTGACAACTGGCAGACTCTATGTAGATATGCAAGTTGTTTTGCACTTGTTTTCTCAATCTTGTCAACCGAACATAAATAAAAATATACTGATGGATCAGCACAGCAAGTCAAAGCAAGCTGTTCGTTACAGAATGTGACAGTCCCTCCTTAGCACAGGTGGCATAGCCGTATACCTAGGATTAGTTAGCAACCAATGTCAAAAATACCATACAAATTTACATCATAAACTAAAGGCCTCTAAACTCATGCTGATATGATGAGGCTATTGCATCTAGGGCTGAGCGATATGTTTGGGGATAAATATGGACAAAATTCAAAGTCTTTCGTTTCATAATATGCTCTATCGTTTATTTCGTGGTGCCACAAAATACATTGTTTATGGCAATACTAATCATCATTTGAATGACGGCAGTCTTACATGCATTACACGAGGATGCAGGCAGAAACGTGAATAACCGCATGCGTGCTCACATCACGTTGCTGTGCGCATGGTGGGCACGAAAAACGTCATGTTTGCACGCGTTTTTAAGCACTGCAGTTGAAAACAAAACCTGATTTTAGGCCGTCGATTTGAAACAAACAACAGAGCTATATGCATGCGATGTCTCTGTTTCTGTGTGAGAGGAGTGCATAGCCGCGCATCAGCTGCTAATAGAGCTTGTGAGCATTTTTGCTCTTTTTTTGGCTTTGAATGATTGCATAAACACTTATGTGTGTCAAAAATGCCCGGCTTTGCAAGTATCCTCATAAACCACAGTCATTAAGGTCTTAAGGGAACATAGACAGTTGCAAGAAAACGAGCATGTGTAACAGTATATTGGATCCGGATTTTGGTTTTAAAGGGGAAGCTGTCCAATATTTATCCTGTCTGCCATTTGTGTTAATCAAAGAACAGTGAGAGAAAATCTCTTAACTGCTCTTGACCAAATCTCTTTTGTAACTAGAATAAGAAAATAAATAAATAAATAATGATAATAATAATTATGCATAGATTACCATACGTTACCGTGATATAGATTACTCATATCATGATACAAGGTTCTGGTCATATCGCCCCACCCCTAATTGCATCTTATTTAAATGAGTCAATCGAAAATGTGCGCTAACTAGAGTGTCGCAGTGATCGCATATCAATATCAGCAGGATTTTAATCAAAAATGCATGGCAAACAAGACACGGAGAAATGAGGAGTTGTGCAATTTGACAGGGTTAAACCCTTCTATTAACCCGACTTCTCCATCCTCTTTCCGTAAGGAGGTATGGGAGAGATACTAGAGATGTCCTGTAATGAGAACGAACAACATGAGATTGAGTGAGGGGATATACGGGGACAACAGTCTTGGGGAGAAGTACACACTCCAATGCACGATAGCAGCATCTCTGATAGCACAAGCCAAGCCCTCTTAATTCAAAAATATATCGCACATGCAAATAAGCACAGACAGATAATTAACAGGAAATGAAACCACCAATTAAAGCCATTACTTGAATTAGGATATTCAACCATTTCATGTAACAGTTTTCAATGGCTGCAGAGACACTTTTGAACTTATCGTAGAGATAACACCAGGGGCCTTATGTATAAAACTTTGCATGGATTTCATTCATGAGTTTCATTATCATTTAATTTTTTTTTTTCAAATCAAATTTATGCAATTCTGCCTAAAAGGTAAACGTATATTTTAGAATGTTTTGTTTTATATATATATATATATTTATATATATATATATATATAAAGAAAGAGATAGGCCTTATTTTTTAAGCAGTGTCTGACTCACCGCATCAACAAAACATTTTGAAAATAAAACGTGCATATCTTACGGTTTCCTTTAAATTCTGTCTTTAAAATACAATGGTTTGTCAAAATATTGGGAAGAGCACGAAAGGGTCATCATTAGGCTATGGTCTATGCGTGACACCTGTGAACAGGATTCTACAGTACTGTCATCAAACCTGTTCAAACCAGCCAATGGACTGTTTGATCAACGAGTGCACACAATACATGACAGTGAGTTAATAAGACACTACACACATTAGATGGTGCAGGGATCATGTTTGTGACCGATATTATTAGACACACTAACATCTCCAACACAGTTTAAAAATGCCATAGCACCAGAAATTAAAGTAATCACTATTAACTACAGCTACATTAACAATGTCAGTTTTAGGTAGGGCTGCACAATTAATTGAATTTCTAATCACGATTACAATTATGGATGCCACAATAACGTAATCGTTCAAGCAGCAGCAATTAATCGTTCCAAGGTCCATTTATGTTTATTCTGTGTGTGCTTAAGATGATATCTACATGATATCTTAAGGGTTTTTCCCATTATTTTCATTTAAGTTTTAGTATAACATAATACCATTCATATTTTTTTTTTTATACTTTAAAGAAAACAATTTGATGTATAGTTGACATCTGAGGCTTAATACTATAGAAAAAGCACAACGTTTTTCAGTTATAGTGTTTTCAGCTTGTTTATATTCATAAAAAAAATATGGCATGCAGATAAGTTTTGTGCCTTTTCCTCACTCAGGACCTGCTCTCAGATTGGTCCTGAATTGCTCTTAAGCTAAGACTTCTACGTAGAAATTAAGCTAAATTGGGAGCTCTCTGATAGGATTCTTAGAATCTTTAAGAAATACGGGCCTAGATATATTGCATACATTTAGTAAAATGCACCTCTATAGAGTAATTTGTTCTCTGCTCATTAATGAGCTATGGACACTGAATGACGTTCTTAGGGTAAAGTAACATTATGTTTTATGTTATTATACAAGCTGTTTCCCATGACTGAAACACTGATTGAGAGATTACATGAGACACGATACATTTCAGTAAGTTTTACCATTAATTTGAACATACTTTCTGATGTTCACTCATGTTTATTTTCAAGCTATAACTAGTAGTATTTCAAAAAAGATGAATATTGGATAGACGGCAAATTAAAGTAATAATAAGTAATAATATGAAGTTTTGTTCACACAGAAAACAGCATAGACTAAAAGATTGTTCTTGGAATTTAAGAATTATATCAGTTCATCAAACTTAATCAATATTGTCAACCCAGCCCTAGTTAACCACACTTTCTCATTTTTGCATACCTTGCTTGCGGACATCCTCCACTGCTGCGGTCAGCTCATCCTTTAAAAACTGGCTCTCTTTAGCAATCTTCTCGCCTTTCTCCAGGAAGTTCAGGGTGGCTGTCTCCACGGAGGCTGCAAGAAACATGAGCTTCTTTGAGCGTCCCTTCTTCTTGTTGGATGGTCCTTTTGTTACTAGAGTTCACAAGAGTGGTGACCCTGCAATTGGTGCAAGGAAAGATTTAAGGAAAAACGCAACCTTGGTGATTAATACAACAACTGAGGATGAAAAATGGAAAAGTAGCCTGACCTGGGTAACCAAGGGCTCCAGCAGTCTTTCCACAGCCAGTGTGTGCGGTCTCCAGGCTCTTGGGATCCCATTTGAAGTTGATGTTTGCAGTGTTAATGCTTGTCATCTTTCTGAGGAGAAAAAAAGCAAACAATGGATTAAGGGAGGTGGTGAAACACAGACAAATATTCGGCCTGGGGCTGTGTCTTTTATCAAATGAAATGTCACATGACAGATTCATGTTTAGTGTACACAATCACTAATGATGTAAACAATCCACACTGCTAACCAAAACTAACCCCCACTTATGCCATCCGAGTAGCTCTGTTGCCCATTCTGCTATTTTCCATTCAAACAGTGGCCGCAGTTGTATTGATCAGCAATCTTGCAGTGAATGACAGGGATAATCAGCCTACCCTGAGGCCCTCTGCTGTGTTGTTGCAGGGGTCTGTCTGCACAAGACAGCCAGACTAAATGGACATTGTTTGCTATATAGGTCAGGGAACGCAGACATGGGCGAGGTCAGTGTTGCATGACCAACATCCTTGGAATAAAACCTTTATATTCAAATGTGTCCTACAAAAAGTTAGGACATTCAACTTTGGCCCAAAAAAAACTAACTAATACATAAGCCATTTTTTATAATAATAATAATAATAATAATAATAATAATAATAATAATAAAATCTACATGAAATGAAAACTACATGAATGAGTAATTTCCATACATGCTCATTGGGTGGAAAATATTGCTATTTAGTTGAATACCATCAAAAAAATAAATGAATAAATATCAAATCTCTTTCTCAATCAGGAAATAGATTTTTTTAACAATAAACTCATTATAAACGTTTAAAGAAAAAAACTGTTAAAGACAAACTTTTGTTGTACTTATCAACCCAGATTATTTCAATGTATTTTTTAAACAATCATGTTTACCATTGGAAAAAAAAACACACCAAAGTGGGTGTGAGAGCGATTTGAAAGCATAAGAAGCCGTCTGCTCTGCTCTCTAGAATGTCACTCAACAATCGACACTGCACAGTGCAAACAGCCAAAACCTGGATATTTTAGGCAATATCAAAAATCTGGCCTTGGGGACATGTCACATTAAGCATTATTCGTGTTGAGTGTTGTATAATGATCCTGTTCAAGTTCTGCTAATTCACAAGCCTAGTGAGAGTCATACTCCACAAAGGAAATGTTAATTATTAAACCAAACAAAATCAAAACTTTCAAAACACCCAGCAATGTTATTTTATTGCGTAATAGGCAATGGGTTTAATGTAGTAAAACGTTATTATTATATCTGGCGTCTAAGTTACCTGCTTCCCTCGGTGTTTTTGCACATAGAAAAGGCGAAAAATAAAAAACATTACATTGTCCAGTTTTCTCTCAGAACCATGATCTAAGTTACTATTGCAATTCTCGATGCAGCATTAATGACATATAATGGTGACATTTTTCACAATCACGGACAGAAAAAATCAAACTTCTGTCCTAAATTCAATAACGGAAAGGCAGCGCAGGTTCCTAGAACTCAACGCTGCGTGACGTCAGCTTCACGTTCTCTGTACAGGTAATTTAATAAAACTATTTTCAAAATCAATCTAGACACGTAATTATTTATTCTATAAGTAGGCCGTGAAATATCTGATAAATCGCTTGTAAAATGTGATATTGTACAACCAGTTTATTACACAAAATAAAGCCAATGAGGGGTTTATTATGCAATAATGATGAGCTGAGCTGTACATTATTCTCTTACATATTAACAGGTAAAGAGAGAAATCTATTATCTTTATGTTATTTTTAGACAGACAAACGCATTGTTATTTCAGTAAATGTGTGCATCTTGTATTATTGTACACTAATAAGGGCAGAGCCCACAGGAACCAGGGTCTCGTCCATATTTTGTGGTTTAGGCGGAGAGCCCTAAACTCCTCGAATGATTTTATTCTCTCAAATTGCCTTAGGACTATCATCGTGGCCGGCTTAAAAAATAAAAATTAAACATCCTCAACAACACATCCTATAACATTAACGTGATTTGTTTTGATAAAATATAAAAAATAAAAACACACACCCTTAAGAATTTAAAAACGTCCGATACATTGTCCTGATACGAGACGTGCAGCTAACGGCTAACTAGCATTACCCACTAAAGTTTTGAGGATAGTTTGTTTAATACTCTTAAACAGTCATCAACTCTTTTGTCCTTTCATCACGCTTCTAACAATTCGTCAAAAGATGACTAACAAGACGTCTACAAGAAACTAACCGGTGTTTATTTACGTTAGTTGTAAATGAAACGACAGAGACAGAAATATTCCAAACATTCCATGAAGTTGGGAAACGAGCTAACCACAATGTAGTCCCCAAACACAAAACTGCGCCTTTCTGGCTTTTTTGTACTCACAAATAGACGTAAATAGAACCAATATGAGGCAAATCCACTTTTATATTAGTAAATAATGAAAATACGGCATTTAAAGTATCCAACAAAGGCTAAACATACTCACCCAAAACTGTTGAAATTCAGATTCAAAAATGGAGGGATGAGACTTTTAAAATGCTGTGGTAAAGTTTTTTTTCGCGTGTATTATAATCCCTCCCAGCGGTTAAACAAAAGCCAAAAGATATAATCAACTAAAAGAGCCCGTCTGAGTGATAAATGTAAGAGTTGGCGGAGGAGTTTCGGTTTCTCCCGTGAGTTGAGTGTGGGTGCTGATGGCGGATCCCAGCAGTCGCTCTGCGTTGTCAGTGTGTTTGTTTGGGAGTGGCTCGAGAACTCGAGTTAAGTTCAGCTGAGAGCGCAGTGGGGGACATCGAAACACAATGGTATCGGATTAATGCGTGTGAACGGAGATTTAAATATGGCGAAATTTGTGACTGGACTTTTTTACACTGTTGTTGACTCAATTTGAAAAATGAAATGTGCATATTCTTTATCTTTCTCGCTCTATTTACTATCAAGTTTCAGTTCAGTTCAGTTCTTCTGCTTTATTATATTGGCATAACAATAGTAGGTTAAATTTGTTTCACATTTTCATCATAGCCTGAAACAATTGTATAATGCATAAAAGTTATAACAATTTATATACTGCATAAAGAAGAAAGACAAATACATACACACATAGGAATTATTTTTTAAAAACATATATTGATATATCTGACCAGCCTAAGATGGTTTGGTGGTCTAGGTGGTCTCCCAGGCTGAATTGTTGGATATTTTAGGAGGTTTTGAGGCACATTTTAGCTGGTCAGGGTTGGGTGGCCAGTTTGCCAACCAAATTAATTAAACCTTAGACCAGCTGAAAACCAGCACAACCAGATTAGATTATTTATAAATACCTTTGTAGCAACTCATTTTGTGTTTAGATTGCCTATTATTAATAATGATAAAAAATCATCCAAATTCTTTTTTTTTTCTTATAAATCTATATATGAAAAAGAGAGCCCGAGAGAAGGAAACGCAGTGAAATATATGAGAAAAAGCTGTTATGAGATTTTTTCCCTCAGAACACAGCGCAGAGTGCAGCGCAAGTGGGTCTGACTCATATTAGGAAGTTATTGAGATTGAGTCCCAGGCGAGTTTGTAGCATGAATAGTAATAATCTACCATTTTCAGCGGTTTATATGGAGGAGGGCATAGTGCTCTACAATAGAGCCAAGTGGATGATAGTCATATTTAATTTATTTTGTACTTTTCTAAGACATTCATAATGGAACTGCCTTGAGTTTTTATATTTTAGCTGGACTTGTAATGAAGTCCGTTATAAGATAAGTGGTGTTTATATTCATCTTTGTGAGGAGGCATGAACCTCATATTCTGTGATTGAATGGTGGTCTCAAGTTATCTTCTCTATCAGTCAGCAGAGGTAGAGAGGGCCCACTCTATACAACTGTCATGAAAAATTATACCCTTATCCTAGTAGAAAGAAATGATTACATCTATACATGATATAGTTCTGATCATGTGTCATACAATGCTGTGTTCATGTGCTCTGATAGTCGTTTGGGGCCCCGAGCGTAGGTGAACCGATGTGTGAGAATATGACAATTTTGGTAGAGGAGGGGACTGCAATGTGGATGACAAGTACTTGTTCTTCACAAGCTGGATACCATTGTGAAATATTAATGAGCAAATCTGCCAGACACCCAGTGTTGTTGTTGTTTTTTTTCTTGAAGCTTAATGAAGTGGAGGAGCCATAAGCAGGTTATTGGATGGGGCCAGATGTATTACAAAAATAAACATGTGCATACACTCACCCCATAATGACCATACGAAAAGAGTAACGATGTTTTTATTCTCTTGCAGTATGTTGTTTTTGCCTCTAGTCTGTCTGTTTTGTACTGTGTCATATGGCCATATTTCTAATTTTCTCTTTATGGGACATAAAAACGCATTGGGGTAATTGACAGCTGTGTAATGTTAGCCCGTATAAAATTCATATTTTCCGCATGTTACGCATCTCACGGATTGTTGCCATCGGGAAAATTGCCGCGGTTCCTGGAATGAAAATAAATAAATAAACTCTCAGACAAATCAGGACGAAGCCAAGTGGACCTAATACCAATTAGATACACAGAGGGAAATTGCTTTAGTGGTACAAAGCACAGACAATAATCTAAACTCAGTGGCTAAGGAAGGAAGAGTGCAGTAACAACCCACGACTTCTTGTTCTTCAGGTACATAGAGGAAGAAACAAGCCCACTAAATTAGTTTGGTTGGGACAAGATTTATTAATACTTCCAGAACTTCAAAAAATACATACAAATAATAATAAAACTAATCAGGTTTTGTTGTTAATGTGATCTTGACTGTAGACCATTCATTAAGGTCTGAGAGCTGCTGTATTGAAATCCAGGCTAAAACAGTAATGTCCCTTTCTCTGCAGTTAATTAATTTATTATAATTCCTTACAATTTATAATAGTGCTTTTTCTAAGCAACTCAAAGCGCTTTACATTGTCCGGGATATCTCCTCATCCACCACCACCAGTGTGCAGCATCCACCTGGATGATGTGACGGCAGCCATAGTGCAACCAGAACACCCACCACACACCAGCTTATTGGTGGAGAGGAGACAGGAGTGATGAAGCCAATCAGTAGATATGGGGATTGTTAGGAGGGCCATAATGGTCAGAGGCCAATGGTGCATGTAGGCCCCATATTTACGGCCCATATGGTAGAATGTTGGCTGGGAATGGGCAAATTTGGCCAGGATATGTACGTCAGGACCTCGGTTTAACATCTCATCCGAAGAACAGTGCTTGTTGACAGTAAAGTGTCCCCATCACTATACTGGGGTGTTAGGACCCACACAGACCACAGGGTGAGAACCCCCTGCTGGCCTCACTAACACCTCTTCCAGCAACAACCTAGTTTTCCCAGGAGGTCTCCCATCCAAGTACTGACCAAGCTCAACCCTGCTTAGCTTCAGTGGGTAACCAGTCTTGGGCTACAGGGTGACATGGCTGCCGGTTAACAAAAGTGGCCATCTTTGGCCATGAGTCTTCTTCCATTGCATAATTTATCCTTTTACTTTCTTCATATGTATAATGCTTTAAACTGTCCCTTTAGCTAGTGTGGGTTCTCAGGTGTTGGGTTACAGCTCTGTTCTTATACAATCGCACACGTCGGGAAAAAGCAATGCTCATGATGCAAATGTAATCATGCCTAGTTAGGATGGCAAAATAAAAAGACATAGCTTTTAAAAGCCGGAGAAAAGGTGCTTCTCATATTTTAATTTTATTTATTTATTTAATTTAATTTAATTTTATTATTGATTTTTATTTTTATGTTTTTGAGGACCCCTTCATTGTGAGACCACCTTCATTGCTCAAAATCATGCACAAATTCCATAATCCAAATCCATAAAGGAAGATAAAAAAAAACAACAGATTACTTACATAATACAGTTCCACTGCAGCTAGGTAAACATGGTTGGTGCCAACAACATGGGATTTGGTGATGAATTATTGGCAGCCGAAACACGAAACCATCAAAATTCATGTGACCTTTAAAACAAAAATTGGTCTGCTTCCTTACCTAGCATGGTCATGGTACTTGTTTTGCAAAATTGCTTGGCCAGTTCATAATGATATTAAGTGTTTGTTTTATGGACATTCCTTAATGTTGTACAATAAACACTTTTTGATTCTCAAAACCAGTTTTGAGAATCACTGTCACTGGCTTTCACAAACTCGTCAAAACTGCAAAATTTAGTGATATTATTGCATCCATTATATAATAAAATCTTATTAATGCAAAATAATAAGTATATGCATAAAGATGCTGTAAGTGTAATATATGTTATATCTATGGTGTATATAAGGCACAGGTTGTTATAAATTATTCCTTGTTATGATAAAGAACTCTACATGTGTGTCACTGAATTAATACATAAATACCCTCCATTACAATCAACTGTTTAAAGATGCCAGGTTTCTTAGGGGGCTCTGAAGGATTTTTTCCCCGGAAGGGGTTTTTGTGTGAGAAGGGTCAGTAATGAACGACTTCGCCACACCCTACTGAGTCATCCTGCAGTCTCACACAGACTTACTGTGATGCATCAGTGGGAGCCCTTATCAGCATTGCACAGTAATTTCCATGGTCTCCGCATTCGGCTATGTTATTAGTAATGTTTTGTGGCCATGTTCAGTGAGAACATCACTCACAGCCAACCCTGAGAGCCATGGATCAGTACTGCCTTTCACACTAACAAAAGCCTTAGAAAATCTGGGCTTTCATCCCAAACATACACACAAATACAAATGAACTTGGGAGTACTAGCATCCACAGAGTACTATGGAATTAATGATTATAATAAAGTGATCCTGTCCGCCACTGAGATTTGATGTTTCTCATAATGAGGCCAATTTGTGGACTGATAAACAACGGCCCTGGAGAGAGTCTATTCTGCCAAACGCATGCGTGGTGTTTTTTTGGCAGTTCAGTCCAAACCTTTGGGAATGATGTTGACATGCTTTTGCATTATTTAACATCTAACTGACATTTTTGAATCAAGCTCTGATGTCTGAAATCTTTGATAGGGGTCCAGTGAGCGCCACCTTGTGGCTCAGAGTACATATAGTGGCCAGATTTTATCAGAAAGAACAATGTCATTCCAAAGCAAAGGCAACAAAAGAAATGAATGCACACTTAAACCTGAAGTGAGAATGTTTAGCATGGAAATGCAACTTTTCAGCTCTTTTCCCAGTAACTAAGTCATCCCATCCACATCATAGGAAGAAACTAAATGCTCTTTAAAATACCGTTCTACCATGTCCTGTGATGAGCAATTTACTACCTGTGACATTTTATAGAATAGGCGGTCTGTTCTAGGGTCCGTGAGATAAATGTAATATTTGACATAATTTCTCATGCATGGATAAGGCCCTCACTCAACGACTTATCAACTGTGGCCTGTTCTTCGCTAACGTGCCTCTGGCACTCTCCCGCTATAGGTTCATCTGTCGCGCAGCCCTATTTTGTAAAGCCCATCACTTGGGAGCTGTTCCATTTTACTATAAGATCCACATGGGAGCAAGATTGAGAAGTAGGTGAGCGAGAGAGTTTAATACACCGTGATGAAACTTGAATATAAACCATTATCGTGATTTTTTTGTGCCCGCCTCAGGTCCCTAGAGGGTAATAGCGTTTCCCCTGCTTAGCTTTATAGGATTCCGAATTGACTCCTGCTCAGTGCCACAGATTTTTAATTGTATTTTTGCATTGACTGTTGTGCAGTGATAGACTGTACGCTAGATATGATCTTATAGATTGTTTAATATCCCTTCTGACTTAGAAGGAATTAATGAGCTATATATGAAGGGTCACATGCATTTTCCATGTTTCCATTGGTTTCTGTGTTCTCTTTTTTGCTTGTCAGAGTTCCTGATAAGAAAGTGTCTTTGATTGGTTTACAGACACCATTTTCTCTGTCACAAGCATATATACAGAGGCAAACAGAGCATGGAGCAATTAACACTAGACCTAGTCATCGCTGATTTTCCAGTAATAGGAACTAGAGCTTCTTATCGACTTGCGTAGGAAGTGGATTGATTTAAATGACGACATGTCTCTGTCATAAATTTCTGCACTCCATTTCCCATTCCATGCTAGGCTGCCACGGAAACTGTCATTCAAAGTATTTTGCTATTTAGAAGTCGAGTGGCTCAGAAAAAAAAAAAAAAAAAAAGATTGGAGTTTGGAGAGAGAGAGAGACACACATTTCCTGTTGAGCTGGGTCAATGCAAGGTTTCTGACGGGCTCCTGGTGAGTCAGTGCAGCTTAGTACAGCGCCTGTGAATATATTGAAGTCTGAGTTTCATTTAGGGTCTCACTGGCCCAGTGTGATCAAGATCTATCAGACCCACTCCACAGGGCTTCTGCTTCCTTCAACCTATTATTGACACAAACTGCAGAGAATTATTGAACAGGATCAAAGAACGCTGTAATTACGATAGCATGATGTCATGCGTTTTTTTCATGACAATGAGTATCAATACAAAAGCAGGCTTGTTAGAAGCCTGGTGATGATGATGATGATTTCTAGGGTTCATTATTTGAATAATAGGGCCATTATGAGCCTGTAAGTCACCTCAAGACAAAAGAAATGCTTTTGCTGTAAAATACAGGATTAAAAAGGGTTTTACAAATCTAAAGGCTGGGCATGTTTGTGACTCTGCAAGCTCTATTAGACTGAAATATAGCTTGCTGGGTTTAAATGGTTTTACTCACACGGTGTCCTTGGTGAGATAAGACATGACCAAGAAATACCAGAAGGGGGCATTGTTTCATGCAAGAAGATCCTGGGTTCAAATCCTGACCTTATATTAATTTTTTTATTAACCAAGCAAAGTTAGAAATTTGACAGTCAGAAATTACCATACATATTCATTTTATGGAAAAGATTGGCTATTTATTTGACCAAAACACAGTAAAAAACAATAATATTGTGAAATATTGTGTGACATTTTAAAATGTTATTTATTCCAGTGATGGCAAAGCTGAATTTTACTGATGCTCAAGAAAAAAAATATTTCTTATTATTAATGTTGAAAACAGTTGTACTGCTTGAAAGTTGTGGAAACCATGATACATTTTGTTCAGGATTCTTTCATGGAAACAGAAATCTTTTCATTTTTAAACACTTTTAATTCTTGTTAATGTGTCCTTGCTGAATAACAGTATTGTATTTAAATGGTAGTATGTATATAGGAAGAGGAAGTTACATGTTTGTTTGTTTGTTGTTTCTGAGTGATTCCATTACAATGAAATACAATAAAGCAATATATTTGATTCTAAACAAGTTTATTCATACATTTTGGGTCAGCTAACCTATCGTTTCATTCCTATCACAAAGCCTCCAAATTGTTCAGGTTTATAGGAGAATGTGAAGCAAGAACCACCTGTTTTTCCTTCCTTCCACTATTCAATCATCCATGTTGAATGCACAGATACAATGTGAATCATAGGTCAGAAGAAACAGCACAATGTCACAGCTCTGCTTGGCCACAGAGACGAGATGCAGTGTTGAATTTCTGCCTCATTACTTTGACACATGCTTTCCGATGAGGGAACTTCATATAATGGAGAAGTACAGCACAACTCTGCTTGCAAGTGGTTTGTTTTTGGCTTCTGTAAATATCAAGAGTTGTTGTTACTGCCGATGTGTCAATACATCACACTGGTGCAGAGCAGCGTGAAGTTCAGCGAGTCACAAGAGATAAAAATGTGTAGCAGAGCGAATGGTACTAAGAGGTAGATTTTCACACTATAAGAAAAGGTGGTTTTTAAAACCAGACTTTGGTGGCTAAAATAGAATCTCAGTGCAGAACAGCCAAAGTCAAATGTGAAGCTTCATTTACAGGTAACAAGTATGAAGTTCTGTCTCACCTTAACAATCCTTTAGAATTGTCCTTTTAAAATGTCAGTTGTTAATAACGTCACAAATATTTTCTGAAGGAAAGTGAGGTGTGTTTACCCATTCAAAACTATCAGTATGCTAGAGTATTCAGGGATGTTTCGAGGCCATTGCTATGCAGTTGCTAAGGTTTTCTGAACAATCCTTAACATGCTGTAATGCAGTTGCAGTGGTGTTCAGGGCACCTAGATTGGACCGAAATGGCACTTTTGCTAAGATGATTTTAGCAGGTTGCTGTGCAGTTGCCATGTGTTCTGAGTGGTTTTTGTGCATTGCTAAGTGGTTGCTGACTTGTTCTGAGTGTTGCTAGGGTATACTGTGTGGCTGCTAGCTGCTAGGTTACCCACTTGCTCAATTCAGAAGAGTTCTAGCTCACATTTCTATGATAATCTTGTCCCTAGATATGGCTTGCCTGAGCAAGCACCACAAACAAATTATAATACAATATCTATTGTCCTCTGTATAGTACAGTACATAAAATCTGTTTTTTGTTTAGTACCCACGTTAGCCAAATTTGGCCCACAGATGCTGCTTTATACAGTATGTGATTTATGGGCAGAATCCATTCAGTGTATTAGAAGATAACAAACCATAAAGAGAAAAGCCAAAAAACACTCACTGAAACTTACTGACTATTCAACATTTCAAAGAAACAGTAGATCAGCTTTAAGTTGATGAATTTCAAGTGTTGGTAAGCAAACTACTACTCACAATAAGGGGCTGCAATGAGACACATCAAGAGCAGAGGCTTCCTGGAAATCTCTGGCTGCAGTGGTCTCATGCATACAATGTCAGCTCAGTGGATTGAGGTACAATGGTGAAATACAACCCGAGTGGATGGCAATAAACGTCTGGCCCTGCACTGCACTGTAAACAACCCGTGACTCTTTGACAGTTGGATATATCTTCAATCGTGGCAAAATGACTACCTTAATGCACTGTCAAGTGTGGTTTATCCTGTTTAATTTTAGCCTGTCAGTGCACCTAAATAAAAGGATATATATATATATATATACGTACGTGGATCATATGCAGCCACAAAGTTTTGCTTCCATTTTCAGATATGCCACAAGATAGGTGAAACTCCCTACTTTTGACAGCCTAATAAACTGCTAAGACTTCCATAAAATAAAAAATAAAAAACCCAGCTTTGCCGTACTAAGCCAGCATCAACAGCTCCGATTATGGACCCCATTATTAATTAGTTATCTGTAATTATCGCACACATGTAAGCTGATTGTCTAGATGTCTGAAGAAATACTACTGATCATTTGGCATTTTAAGAAGGCCGAAATCTACATTGCACAATGTTGCATTTTCACCCTGCATTCCCTAATTGACAGAAAAACACAATTTTCCAAGGACTGATGCCATGTGCTGTAGTTCAGACTCCACGGTGGTTATTAAATACAATTCTAATGGGTAAGAAAACATTTTTAACCTTCTCACCCGAACACATTGCCATTTCATTCTTCTCTGCTGCTCTCTCAGATATTGAAATATTTGAAAACACATTTGCTCTGAACTGTCTGATACACCCGATTCTTCCTGTTTTGATACAGGGATCAATTTGTGCAATTATGAAAAGCAACTCAGATGGCATGCTTTCATTAAATTCTACATGATCACAAGGACATCTATGCTTATTTGCATACTCGCAATGCAATTATGGAAAATGATTATGGATTGCTGATTCAAATGCCTTTTCTTGTTTTCTTGTTTAGCGGGCTAAAATTTATATCTAATCCACAATAAACATCAAACACAGCCGGGGGCTTTTCACTGGCTATTAGGACATGTAGGTACACCATCTGAGCTCCATGCAACTCTGATACAAAATAAAAAAAAAAAAATAAAAAAATTTCTGTCACATTTCCTTCTATGTCTTTCTTGTTATTGAATCAAGAAATGCTTTTTCCCTTACTGTAGAAAACAGAAAAGGAGATCCAGAAAATACAATATTCATTATTGATGTAATATTCATTACTATGTTCATTTTTTATGGTCCTTCTACTGAATTAAGTAAAAAGGGAGACACAGGGGTCAGACATGAGAGCAGTGAGATGTAAGGGTATATCATAATAGCTGTTGAGAGCCTTAAACTTTAAAATTTAAGAGAGCCAGCCTGCTATAGTATGAATGCCAGGTCCTTTCTCATGACCCATCCCTCACTGTGATTGCTTTGGCCTTTTTTTCCACGGTAAATATTTCATATACTGTTCGAGGTAACATGCACACACACAAGAGAAGCACTGATATAAAATATTGATGCAAACAGATGTTTAGGTTTGCATCCCTCAAAAGGTGTGCAGGCATTCAAACTGAACTGCATGGATTAAATCAGGCTTTATGTGATGCTGTTGAACACATGTGATACATGTATAGAACAAATGTACACACTGACAAATGAAGAGCAACCCGCAAAGTGTTTTTTACTGCATATGACACCGGCTCCTGAAACATCTCTATTCGAAAGGGGTCATGTACTGATTGTGTAAAGGGAGGCCACACGGAGGCCAGTCAACAGTTTCTGCGCTCTTGGCATTTGTCCTACTGTCTACAGTGAATGGGTTCTGTAATTGGTTGCAGCTCTGCACAGAAATATGGGTAACTGTCTTGCACTAGTCAGATCATAAAGCACAAGGGACTGGCAGCATTTTGCCAGCCATCCTCCAGCCAGAGATATCACGGCCCTAAATGTCTCCGGGAATAAAAAAATTGAGAGTAGAGCATATCAGTAATCCAGATCTATATGCCACTCAAACTCGGTGTAACATGCACAATGACACAGCATAAAGGAGCTGCCTGTCAGTTTCTCCTTTGCTGCTATGTTTCTGTGCTGCAGCTCTGCATTTGATTGGCTGACAGCAGAAAAATGGGTCACATATTCCAAGGTTATTGTGTTTTTATTGCTCACAAGTGGTCTGTATATTCATTCACTGAAATGGGTCAGAAGAATTACCCAAATTGTCTTGAGGGTCAAAGTGTTTGTGGTAGAAATGGAAATAAGGAATAAAATATGTATGGACTTGAGTATTTTTTCACATCTCACATCACTTTGTTGAAGACAAACTGAGGGTTTGCAGCAGTTAGAGCTAGTCATGCACCACCATGCCAAAGAATGGCTAAATGAAGCAATTGAAATGGGAAATGTGACCACTGGGGCATTAAAGTTGGCCATACGGTCAGTGAACAGCATGCCAAACAAATTTAAAATAATTTCTGGTAGCACTGATTGTGATGTCATACCTGTAACTCTCTCTCTCTCTCTCTCTCTCTCTCTCTCTCTCAGTAAAACAGAAATATTGTGTAATTGTATACTGTATAAAGTAATAATAAAACAAAAGAATAATGCAAAAAAGTGTTTTTCTGTTTTGAGGTATTTCCTGTTGATACCACTTTTTGACTTTTTGACCACATTATGACTTTTGATTTGACCTTATCTTAATTTGTAATTTATCTTTTTGTTTTAACATTTTTTGTTTTATTTTGCATTGGAATGTAGAAAATATAAGTGAATTTGGTTAGAATTTAGTGAACAGAAGTAGCAGAAATAAGTATGCCATTTAGGTTTATTTTCTCAAAAAGTATATAAACTGTGTCTCTGTGGTCAGTGCTATTATTGCTTTGTGCTCCTCAATCAGTCTGACACAGCAACACTGCCTCAACCAATGGCAAGAGTTTGGAGGTGGGGCTATCTGTTTAAAAACGAACAGAAGTCAGATTATTTTTTAAACTCCCATTTGGTGATGCTATTCTGACAAAAATTTCACACTTCTTTAACAATCAAAATATAATAATAATAGTACAAAATAAATCTCTTTCTCTCTCTCTTTCCCCATTTTAAGTGCTAGCTCTTTGTCACAAGAACTCCATTATTGTATAATATTTATTTACTACTGCAAATGGGACAAACATACACATCTGTTCTCATAAAAAGGCAGGAAGGGGGGAATAGGTCTTCCCATCTACTGCATCAGGAGGCTATTTCACGGTAATCTGTTATCATGTTGTTTTGACTGTTATTATTGGTTTCCCTTTTCACCTCTGATTCATCACAGCGTCACATTTAAAAACAGTCTTCTAACAGATAGAAACCCACACACATAGTGCTCAAGGTCTCTCCATAACTGAACACATGGGTCACAAAATGAATGATTTCCTCCTCTCTCGCCATGTGTCCTCTCCCGCCCTCCTACCTCACGCAGACATAGACAGGGTCCCGCACAAATACGCAGTTCACTAATGTCCTCCAGAGAGATGCCAGCCATTCCATCTGGGTGATTTCAGATGCAATCATCATCTCCATTACCACTCACATCAGCATGCTGGTGCTACTGGACATGAACTCCAGCAGATGGAGGTAGCAGTTCCACTCTATGTGGCGTGACAGTCTGCAGAGATGTTTGCCCAAGGTTTTGCAATGCTTCATTATTAATCAGCTCGCGCATATCTTTCTCTTCGTTCTCCTACCACACGCTACCCTATGGTCAGCGGCGTCCCATAATTCATACAGCTACTTATGCTTCTCTGATGTGCCCAGGAGCACAATGAGCTACCTGCAGATTAAAGGCTTATATGGCAGCTTACTCCCAGACCCCATCAGCATTCTAGCATCTCTCTCAGTCACTCTTTTTCTTTGAAATCATTACATCTAATGTTCCCCATTGAGCTGCACACCACACACAGATGCACATATGCACTTTCATGGAGCGCAGCATGTGCATTTCGCTGCTTAAAGACCCCGTAGCTCTGTTCCAAAACCTAGTGAGCTAGGCCGCATTTTAAGACATTTTAGGCGCTCTCCTATTGAGAAGGCTGTTTTAAGATGTTGGTATATTAATTATGCAACCTAATAACATATCTTCTCTTGGCTAAATTCTAAGGCAGCACAGCATGAATCCTTTGCTGAGGAGGCAACCTCAAAATGCATTGTAACAAGGAAAAGTAAAAAAAAAAATAAAAAATCCAAGATTAAGAAGTGTTGACAAAAATATAAATAGCTGCATTTATATTTTTAAAAAGGAGTCATATTTATTGGCCTGTAGCATCAAAACTTGGAAAACCTTGTCTTAGTTAATGTACTTTTGAGGTCACATATAAGCTATTGTAGGCCAATATGACAAATAAAATAGACTCAAGAGTGATTAGTCATATGACATTTGGTTATGACTCATGTTTGGATCTCACAAGCAAAGATGACAGATTTCAAATCACATTCTTTCAGTAGGAAATACACTGACGCAAGATGGCAAACAAAGCACGTCCACCAATTTCATGGGGTCTGTAACACCTGACGTATCACTCAATATTTTTTTCTTTACATCTGCAACATTCTTTAATTCACTTTTGTACCTAATTGCATTCGCCTGCGTTTCACTTTCATTCGGATCCAATAAGTCAAAATCCACAGATTTCAATTTCAGCTTAAGAGAGTGTGCATATAGTTACACTCCATTTCCTTATTCTCATCACACTCTTCTCACAGTGAGACAGCAAGCTCGTAAATTAAATCAACTCTGAGTGGGCCGATGCTATTTTTTACCACTATCATGAGACCGCCAGTCAATCTAGAAGATGGCGATGTTTTAAATGAGATATAGGCACACCGTATTGTAGGAAATGATAAAACAGTAATATTGCTAATCTCTCACTCTTTCTTGTGTATGAGAGCCATTTTTCAGTCTCTCTGATTTCCATGTTGACTGTGAAAGACTTTGAGGGCTGACCGCACAGCGCTGGTCACTGATAACGAGATAATCTGTCCCCATGCACAACGTGAGACTGGATGTGATGCATGAGAATACTTAGAAGGGAGTAGGACACCATTATCAGATTCATACTGACTTTTACACTCGTCCAGTTTTACACTCGGTTTCCAGTGACTTCCACTGAACATACAAAAAATAACTGGGAACTGTCTGCTCATTGGTTCTTGTGTGACGCCTAACCAATCACAATGCAGTAAGAATATGCACATATTACATTTGCACGAATTATATTTTAGAACAGATAGGAAGGTTTTCACATAACATTTACATAGTTAATTGTAAACTGTATAATATATAAACAAATATAAAAAAAAATCTCTTGTTTAAAGATTAAATCTTAGCAATGCAGAAGTTTTCACAAATAACTAAACAGCAGGTCACACACTTATATATATTTAATTTATATTGCAGACATGACTGCGCTTTGTTCCATGCCACACACGAGAAAACCTCTTCATCTCATGTGCAGCCCTTTCCCTCAAAACACTGCAAAATATCAGCTTGTTGTTTGAGCAGAGAAAATGAACCCTCCCGCCCGCCATTCTCTCTGATAGCTTGTGTAAATATACAGAGGGAACGACGCATGAAGTGCAAAGAGGGAAATAGAAATGTCACATTACATTTGGTTAAACAGGCACATGGAGATTTGAATGACAGGAACAAGAGGTCAAATAGGAGTGTAGAGGACAATGGGTTAATTGCATGTCTTTACCACAGATTGATTCCATGGGATCCAAATGTAAAGCTCAAGTTTTAATTTAAAGGATGAAAATAGCTGGTAAATTATTTATTTCACGTTTTCTTCTTTCTATGTAATTGAGTAAGTTCATTCTAACACTTGTTGGAAATGTTGCAGTACCACCGCAAATCCTCTAGGTGGCACAGGATTGTCATTACAGGGATAGTTGAGGGGACATATCTGTTTTCCAGAATAAAACTAAGTTGCCTATTCATTTAAAAAAATAATAGTTTCTTTGCTCTATGAACCTATGAACTCAATTGGGAGCCTCTAAACAATAACATAAAAGATTGTCACTGCTGCCTATAGTATTCACTGTGACCATATCACTCTCGCAGGAACCAATTAAAACGACTTATCACACGTCTTCATACATTTTAGATTATGTATCTGCTAATAAAGTTTCAAAAAGTCGTTCCACACATTACCAAGAGACAAAACTGAATGCCTGGAAGAGCAGCTTAACTTCTACATGGAAATGAGTCTTGTTCACTTCATCCTTTGCCAAGACAGGATGTCGAACTTCATCTAAAGAGACATTGAATGGTCAACCGTCAAAATACTTGGCTGTGCCAAACTAGCAGATATAACTGCTGGAATGACTTGACTAAGCTATACACATGTTTGATGGTAATTTGTAAATATTCTAATCGAATAAAGCTAATTTAAAAGTTAAAACTAAAAGATACATCGGCCATGCGTGACAAATGCTCACAGGAAAAAACAGCACTGACTCTTATTAAACAAAAGCACAAGTCTCTTATGTGCTTCCCTCAAGTGCAGTAAGTGTAAAACTCACCATATGTTGGTGATAATTAATGCGTACAAAACTTAAGTATCACATTTTGCAAAACACAAGCTTTATATTTGCTGTAGAAAAGCTCCCGAGACCTGCATGCAGATTTCAAGCAGCTAATTCTGTGTGCACAAACCACCAAGGAAGAAATTCATCATCACTTTTCATCTTGTCCCCAAACTCCACATACATATCTTGTATCTGGCAATTTTTTTCGGTCAGCTGAAACCCTGAGCACAACGAGAAATTAATGACACAGTCTAGCATGACTTTGCCCACGCATTACATGCCTCCCTTGCACAAAGGCACCAGCTGAGCCATGGTCACAACTATCACGTGATTTAACACCTGTTCTATGTGCAAACCTGATTTAAAATCCAATATAAAATGAATACAACTTCCCCCATCTCATTCCACTCATGGCAGAGTTAATAGCTTCTGTGTGTTCAGTAAGATACATAGAAACGTAGAAGTTTCTCATCTCATTTCACATTGATGTTTCTCCTTCAACAGTCTTGCAGGGTAGTGTGTGTTAGTGGGTGGGTCTGTTAACAATTAGTTCTGTATTTGCACTGCGCCTGTCTGCGCAAGAGTGCCAGTATTATTCTGTTAAACCTGTGTTACGTGATAGCATGTGTTACCTTCTATTGCCACAGCAGTCACACAGAACTCAGAGCTGGATGAGGGGCGTAAACACATCATTAAACAGACTCACCATGACAACACAAAAACTCCCTACTTCCATAATCAATGTAACAATGCACAATTGAGATTTAGCTTACAGGATCTTTTCAAATTTTGAATACGATCATACCAATTTCTGTAATTTCATGAAGCAGGATGGATGTTTTAGTGTGCAACAAACCATTTAATACCACAAAACATCAAAGAATTCAAGGGTATTTTTTTTTTGTTTTTTGTTTTTTTTTTTTTTACTAAAATGTCACTTCCTTGAGGGTGATGTTATTAAGAATACAGATTTTTGTTGTTGTTGTTGTTGGTTTTGTTATAAATTAGTCCACAAAATTAGAAATTACAACTCTCTTGACAGTTTTGTTGTTCATACTTATTATGTTTGATAACAGCATTGTTAATTTGGCATCAACTGGAGACACTTTAACCTGTAGTGTTTTCTCAATTTGCACAATTATCACTGCAATCTAAAATAGCCATGTGCCCAGTGGTTCATTGACTGCTCATACCCTAATCATTGTATGCTATTATTTTTCATTGCCTTTGGACATTTTTTATTAACATGAATGTGCAATAACATGACCCTTTAATTTACTGACATGTAGCTTAAAGGCTTGCTGCATGCATCAAGAACTATGAAAGAAGATTTATGCAAAGAACACCAAGAGGTTAAAAAAGCAGTTTCTTGCGGGTGCATGTCCATATGCATCCATAAATCTGAGCTTTCAACTCATTAAATAGCTCTCATTGAAGAGGAATGTCACGAAGTGCATGTAGCCTATATTATTTCAGCGATACTTATCACATTGATGGCGACAAATATCTTTAGAGCCATCTAAATGTCTAATTTTAAGTATATAGGGATGTAAATGTTTGTCATGAAGAATGTGAACTGCTATTAGACCAGTCAAGAACCAGATCTCTTAACTGAGATAACTGGGTGTCCAGACATTGGAGGGAGCCAGTGATAAGAAGGTTATGACCCAGGGTCAAAGTGCTTAGATTGGACCCTTGAGCAAACTACAGTTTTTCTGATTTATTATTTGCATACAATTATTGGAAGTTAGAAAGAAGGAAAAAAATCCTAAAACCCTAAATGTCAGGGCTAAATATCTTATAGTGTGAAAACACTGCAGTCGTGTCCTCATTTTAAGTTTAGTTTCATGTGACTTGATTATTTTTGAATATGTCCTGCCCATTTCTCAGTGGTACATCAAAAACAAATAAATCAACGGTTGTGTTTGCAGTACAGTGACTGTTCTGTGGCATTCACTCTCACGCTCATCTCAGCTATGTGTGGATGCCTTGTTTTGGATGAAAATCGGAAATAAATTTTGCTGCATGCTCTAAGTGGGCAGATCATAGCTGCTGCAAGCACTTCACACAAACAAATAAATCATTATGAACAATCAGTTGGTGAAAAAAAAAAAACTAGTTAGTTCTTTTTTTTTAAGCTTCAGATGCTTTTTTTGTGAGGTGATGAGATTTGTTATATCGTGCATAATGGTTAAAAATCCGGTATTGCAATTGAAAAAATTCCAGGTTTAGGCCTTTCAGTCCATGTACTATAATCAATGTGCCCTTAAGTGAGGCGCTCAACCCTATAATACATTTCAACAGTCAGGTATTGGAAGTGAAAATATGGAAATGGATTTTTAGTGATAATGTATAAACCTTTCAAGACAGAACAGCTCTGCGCTGTGAAGATGTTAACCCATGGTCTCCGTAGAAGCCCAAGTCAGTGTTAATTTAAATACACTACTCATAGTCCCAGAGAGAGATCCATCACTCATAGAGCATTGTAGATGATGTAGTGGTAATTCACCAAATGTTTTCAGTTTGCTTTATATAAAAAATGTTTAAATAATAGCAATAGTAAATAGGTTCAAAGAAATACAACTATAATATTATAATATTCAGTATTATAATATTGAAATATATTGCAATAAACTTAAAAAATATTCAATACATATATATTTCAATACATAATTCAGTGACTAAATTTTGTTTCTATTGTGCAATTCTATTGATTCTAATGATTTATATTGTTTCATGTGATATTGCTTTTGAAATGCTTTGTTGTTTAAGAATTTTTTGATGAATAGAATGGGAACAATTGTTAGATGAGTTGTTCTTTTGAAAATAAAATGTGACAAATCTCCTAGAACCCAATACATATGTACTTCAGTTTGGATAAAAAGCATCACCTCATTGAGAAATGAAAGACTGTATGCATGTGTATGTTTGTGCACAGTGAACAGGTTTATAGATTTTGCTCTGCTTTACATGAGCTGCGTTTGTCTCATAAGCTTTAATGTGAAACCACAAATCCTGTCAGATCGTATTATTCAACTTTGCATCAGTACTACCGTGATTAGATTGATTAAACTTGGCTACAGCCTTTGAAACAACAAACCATGCATTTAATCTATACAATTAAATAATTTTGGGCTAGACTCACTTTATATTTTCTGAATCCCCTTTGACATCTTTACTAGTGGTTGTACAATCTAATGTTACAGAATATCTTAATAGTCGATAGACTTTTTTATAATTATGTGTTTGCATTTATAAAAATGTAAAAAATAAACTTCCCCTTTATAGAGTAAGATTATTGTGGAGGTTTATTTTAAAAAATTCATCACCAACAGCCTCATCTAAAATCCCCATCCCAGTTTCTATTGATTTCCCAGGGATGATGAAACAAAGATAAATGGTTTCATATTTCATGACTGGATGAAAGCATATTTTATGACTCAAGGGGAGTATGTTTACATACACATTTACATTAGTACATGCAAGCAGTGGATCAAAGTCTCACTACCCAGTGTTTTTATGAACTTTTTTTTTGTATTATTTATTTATTTACTTATTTTTTAGGAACTGCAAAAACAGCTCTTATACTGTATATAGCCTACTACCAATGAGCACAAGACATATGATATATGTAACAAAAAAAATACAATGAGTATTGAGTAAAGTTTGAACATTAAATGTTTACATTTCTGTTATATTCCATATGATCTCTATTTAAGATCAATTTAAAAATAGAAAAGTAAAACAGCATTTAAGTGAAATTCAGTTTTTTTTTTTTTTTTTTTTTTTTTTCATGGACAGATAACACTTTACCTTGTCAGTCTACCAACACAGACGTTGTTCATTTAAACTGGAAAAATAAAGCACATCAAGATAAAGAAGCAGTTTAAAACGTTGATGTTCACTGCCAAGTTCAACTGAGGCAGCTAAACTGATTAATCAAAACTGACAAGAATGCAGATGAATTTTGTTTACTCTAGATTGTGAAATTAGTTTATGTCAGTACTGAGTGCTGAACCTCAGCGCCCTCTGCTGGATATGAATGATTCTATTCATAATGACCTTGCTTTAAAACCCAGTTAGCTGCCTTATTTGTTTGGCAATTTTGGACATGATATGCGTCAAGAAAACAGGGGGTTCAAAAAATAACAAAATAAAAGGATTGGGGATCGCAATCTGTAGGCTTGTTATCTTGCCAAACATCTTCCAGTACTACAAGGCATCATATGATCTTTCTAGGCATGTGACCACAAAGTAAAACAGCCATACTCTCTATTTAATTCTTTCCCTTTGGGTCATTCATCTTTGTGTCATGTCCATATTTTCTCTGTGATTTTTTTGTTTAGTTTTTTGTGTGTGTCTGTGTGTGATGAGAAATATTTGCCTGAAAGCATGCATTCCTCAGTCCTTTGAGAGTGATATCTGAATAGTCTGTATCATCCAGGAATCTTGCAGTTTATGTTACATTTTGTGACAGTAATCAAAGATTGGTTATGCATTGCAGTTTAACAAATGTTACAAAATGAAATGCAAATTCACAGTTTTAATTGCTTTGGTTATCAAAGACAATATAAAGGAACACAAGGAGTTTTCAGTTCTGCCGGAACAAAGAATAAAACCAATCTTCTTACGCTGATTACTATGAATGAGGACATGCATTATTAACATGAATGAATCCACATGTATCAACAATTGCAAATTACCTTCTATAATCAGCAATCTTAGAAAAGAGAAGCATGAACCAACTGTGAAGTAATGAGTCGCACCAAATTGGCAGTTGAGCTGGAGATTTTGACGAGTTTTTCATGATTACGCTGCTCCTTGAACAAAGCCTTCACCTTCTCCTTGAAGCTCATTGATTTGAGTGAATTATTCATTTCAGGCCACAATAATGCCAAGGTCAGTTCTGTTTTTCATCCGACCTTGTCACAGCGAAAGTTTACTTTAGGTCATAACAGGGGTCTATAAATTTTTTAAGCCAAGGACCCCTTTGGAGACGTAGCATCATTTGATATGACACTAACATCACAAAGCCATTCAAATCATTAGACTTATACTCGTACATAAATTACATTTTTAATATTTTGCAATGTATTGTGTGACAAAAGTGTGTATACTTAACAGATTCACCGTAAATAGTAAAATTGTATAATATGCCGTACATAATATATATTACAAGGGCTAAGGCCATGACTAAAGATGTCAGAGTGACTGAAGATCATTTGGTCATTGGTCGCCCTTCCAAATCACAAGACATGCAATCAACCTCAGGCTAAGCCACCATAACCACTAAATGTTCTTCAGCCAGTTTAATTTTATGGAGGCATAACCATAAACATGCTCACTCACTCACACACATGCACACACATTATTTTATTATTAATTATTATGATTATTATTATACATTAAACAAAAATACTGTACCCAATCGGACCATTCCTACCAGATACTACAATGCTCTTTTGCATGCACAGTTAGACATATGATTTGTGAGACAGTATGAACAAAATCCATAAATGCATGCTATAAAGTTTTTTGGAGTAAACTTTTCTCACCAATATCCTTTCTGTTCTGCAGGGGCCATTAGTCCTGTCTATAGACATCTGTAGAAAGGATGAGCACCTTAAGTTACTTTTTTTAATCTGTGGAAAGGAAGTTTCCAGTCTTTAAAGGATGTGCTCTGTTCCCTCAAATCTAAACAAGATGACGGAGTGACTGTTTTTACAGGAATGCAGTGGTGCTGATACTTATCGAGATATACAGAGATAAGGCTTTATTTTTAAAGTGTGCACACATTACATAATCTAGAACATAATAGAACATAATCCATAAAAGGGCTGGGCAGCAAGATCAATTAAACAATTAATCTGTACAAGTTTAAAACATAATGAACAGTGATAATGCACAGCCAATCTGACTATAAGCTTAAACTGCATAACATGGTGCTCGCAACGCCTAGGTAATGGGTTCAATTTGCAGTGAATGCATGAACTTATAAAATGTATACATTAAACTCACTTTGGATAAAGGCATCTGCCAATATTGCTTGAATGTAAATTATTAAACAATAACAGGTCTAATAAGATGTGCATGCAACAGGTAGCAACTCAAAGCCCATGACAGCAGATAAAGAAATTCATTGTGAACACTGGAGTTTGGAGCGTCTTGCGGTGATGGACTGCACAAATGAATAATCAAACTTTTTTTTTTCTTAAATATTGAGTGTGATGGTGATGGGTGAGCTTAGAG